>NC_079518.1:2514996-2814996 GCF_000801105.2 Raphanus sativus | reverse complement strand
AGCCCTTCCAGAGATGCCATCGTGTATGTTTTTGCATCCTTGTGAATACTTTAGGTTCTCATATTTTACATAATATCTCAGCAGGATCTGACGTTAGAGAAACGCCATTTTTATTAATTTTAGCATCGCTTGACTCGACGGCACAGACGGAAAATGCAAACGGAGTTGATTGGCAAGAGGAGGCTTTCCAAAAGGTAGTTTTCTCTTCTTATGTTGGTAATTCTTCTGGCTTCTTAGTCTTGCTCAGCACCCAGAAGTACTTGGGGGGTTAACATCAAGGCAGGCAATCTAACATAAATATCTCCGTAACGAGTAATCGTATGACCATATTACTCGTCTTTTGCAGATCAAAACAATGAAAGAGGCGTACTTGCCAGATCTTAATGAAATCTATCAGAGAGTTACAGCCAAGTTGCAGCAAGTAAGTTACGATTTTTTACTTGGAGAATTGTTTGCATTTATATGTCCTTTGAAATAGTAGCAAGTACCTAATGAATTCATTGCACAGTCGGTTCTATATTGCAAAAAGAAAATCATACAATTTTGGAATATTGTTGTCCATTTAACCAAAAATGCCCTTGAGACTCGTATTCTTACACTGTCCGCTAGAAAGTAAATATCGGATATCTATGTTTCTTTCCTAACCCACAGAGTCTATACGATTTTTTTTTCTTGTTGAGTATATTCCTTTTTTTTTCTTGAGCAGGATTCTCTTCCACAGCAACAAAGATCAGAGCAGTTTGAGAAATTGAAACAATTCAAGACAATGTTGGAACGAATGATACAATTCCTATCCGTTTCAAAGAGCAATATCGTGCCTGCATTAAAGGATAAGGTGACTTTTTATGAGAAGCAGATTATAACTTTCTTAAATATGCACAGACCGAGGAAACCAGTACAGCAAGGGCAGCTTCCGCAATCTCAGATGCAGCCTATGCAGCAACAACAGTCGCAGAACGTTCAAGATCAGTCTCATGATAGTCAAACAAATCCGCAGATGCAATCAATGAGTATGCCGGGTTCTTCTGGGCAAAGGGCACAACAGAGTAGTCTGACAAATATGCAGAACAGTCTTCTATCATCTCGTCCTGGAGTTTCAGCTCCACAGCAGAACATTCCAAGTTCCATACCAGCTTCTAGTCTAGAGTCAGGCCAAGGTAATGCACTGAACAATGGCCAGCAGATTGCCCTGGGATCCATGCAACAAAATACTCCTCAACAAGTAAATAACAGTTCTGTATCTACTCAAAGTGGGTTAAGTACACTGCAGTCTAATGTTAATCAAACCCAGTTAAGTTCTAGTTTGCTTCAGCAACAACACATGAAACAACAGCAAGACCAACAAATGACGCAGCAGTTCAAACAGCAGTTGCAACAGCGTCAGATGCAGCAGCAGCAGCAGCTGCTACAGAAGCAGCAGATAATTCAGCAACAGCTGCAAGCAAGACAGCAAGGGGCGCAAAATGATATGAATGATTCGACAGCGAGGCAGGGAATGAATGTCGGCCGTGGGATGTTTCAGCAACATTCTCTGCAGGGTCAGCGTGCTAATTATCCCCTTCAACAGTTAAAACCAGGATCCCAGCTTCCTGTTACGTCGCCTCAACTTATGCAAGGTGCATCTCCTCAGATGATACAACAACATATGTCTCCTCAGATCGACCAGAAAAATGTGATGTCATCTGTCAACAAGATGGGAACTCCATTGCAACCTGCAAACTCCCCTTTTATTGTCCCATCTCCTTCAACCCCCTTGGCACCGTCCCCTATGCAAGTTAACTCTGAGAAACCTTCTGGAGCTTCTTCGTTGTCAATGGGAAATACTGCACGCCACCAAGCAACTGGCATGCAAGGTGTAGTTCAGTCCCTTGCAATTGGCACTCCAGGGATCTCTGCCTCTCCTCTCCTTCAGGAGTTTGATGGAAATAATTTAAATCCTTTGATAAGTACATCTGGAAAACCAAGTGGGACTGAGTTGCCTATGGAACGCCTTATCAGAGTCGTAAGTAACATTACTAACTTTTAAGGGTATACTGCAACAGTATGGCGCTATTGCTGCCATCTCTCTTTTGTAGTAGAAACATTGTTCTGGTCATGATGTATGTTTTCTGTTGTTTTCAGGTGAAGTCCATCTCACCACAAGCACTTTCTTCTGCAGTAAGCGACATCGGATCTGTTGTAAGCATGGTTGATAGAATAGCTGGTTCAGCCCCAGGAAACGGTTCAAGAGCTTCAGTTGGCGAGGACTTGGTTGCAATGACTAAGTGTCGCCTCCAAGCAAGAAACTTCATGACGCAAGAGGGAATGATGGCGACCAAGAAAATGAAGCGTCACACAACCGCGATGCCATTAAGCGTTTCTTCGTTAGAAGGAAGCGTTGGTGACAACTACAAGCAGTTTGCATGTTCGGGAACATCAGATCTGGAATCTACTGCGACTTCTGATGGCAAGAAGGCAAGAACTGAGGTATGGTTTTCAGTTAGACTTCCGCTAGTTAAGCACAATGTTTCAATTATTATTCATATTGAGAGACTCAATCTTGGACTGCAGACCGAGCATGCCCTATTGGAGGAAATCAAGGAAATAAACCAGCGGCTGATAGATACAGTTGTTGAGATTAGTGATGATGAAGATGGTGCTGATCTGAGTGAGGGAGCAACAGCAAGGAAAGGGTGTGAAGGAACAACAGTAAAATTTTCGTTTATAGCTGTTTCTCTCAGCCCAGCATTGAAGGCTCATCTCTCATCAACCCAAATGGTAAGCATGGTTAAGATTCTGTGGAAAAGAAATCATTTCGTTTATCTTTTTCTCAAATATGTTGTGTGCTTCTGTCGCAGTCTCCTATTCAACCATTGCGTCTGCTAGTCCCTTGTAGCTACCCCAACGGCTCTCCATCTCTCCTGGACAAACTCCCGGTCGAAACCAGGTACAAGCAAAAATCCTTTAGTCTCTAGTATATATGAGCATAAAGCCAAAACTTTTACCGTGGTCCAAAATTATCTAGCTCATGTCTATAAGAAACTGCATCATCTTCTGATCTTAACGTAAAACATGGTGTGGTTCTTTCTTGAACAGCAAAGAGAACGAGGACCTCTCATCAAAAGCTATGGCAAGATTCAACATATTGCTAAGAAGTTTGTCACAGCCGATGTCGCTCAAAGACATAGCCAAGACATGGGACTCTTGCGCTCGGACGGTGATCTGCGAGTACGCACAGCAGTTTGGTGGTGGAACTTTCAGCTCAAAGTACGGTACCTGGGAGAAATATGTAGCCGCTTCCTGAATCATCATATGGCATAAACGGTAAACTTTGTGATATACTTGTTATCAAAAAGTATTTAAACCAATGTCAAAACTGTAGAAAATCCCACGTTACCCACCGTTTGTTGTATAGTGTAAGTTTGTAATCTTCCACGATAATGATTGGGAGCTTTATCCATAAGTCAAAGCTTATTTATATGCTGTATAACTGAATACTTTTCAAATACTGTATGTTGTTCTGTATTATTAATGAATGTATTTCATGGGAATGTTGTGTTCTGTATCAAAATCCACCAATCTGTACGACTTATAGTTTAAGATGATGATGATGAAGATGATAGTCTTTCATGGGAACAAAGACACCACTGTAGAGTGAACCTCCTCACCACCAAACATTTTGTTTCATGCAAACCTGATGCAATCTCCCAAATAGCTCCTTTCTTGATGGACTCAAAGGCCATGTCCAATCTCCCTCAATGTTCATGTAGACCGTTAGACGTTAGTCATAGGATAGCTCTATATTTTAATTAATAAGCCCTCGTAAAACAATATAATTACAAAAAGACCCTGAGGTTCTCTTTCTCTACACTTATCTCCTCAAAGAGGATCAACCTCTCAAATCTCGAAGTCTTGCCCAAACGAAAATGACAGGTTCGATCTCAACCTCATGGCTTTTGTCGTCTCCTCCGAATTCAAAATCCAACGCCATCTCAAAGTCCATCTCTTTCCCGCCCCGAGTTCGACTCTCACCGAGATCTCCGTTACCCACAACCCAGATCCGAGCCGGAATACGCGAGCTACGAGAGCGAATCGACACAGTAAAAAACACCCAGAAGATCACAGAGGCGATGAAACTCGTGGCGGCGGCTAGGGTTCGCCGAGCTCAAGAAGCCGTCATCAATTGCAGACCTTTCACCGAAACCCTCGTCGGTATCCTCCATTCCATCAACCAGTGCGCTCAATCGGAAGACGTAGACTTCCCTCTCAGCAACGTCAGACCCGTAAAGAGAGTCGCTTTGGTCGTCGTCACCGGTGACAAAGGCTTGTGCGGCGGTTTCAACAACGCTGTGATCAAGAAAGCTAATTTAAGGGTCGACGAGTTGAAGCAGAGAGGTGTAAGCTGCGTTGTGGTGAGCGTAGGAAAGAAAGGGAACGCTTACTTTAGTAGGAGAGACGATGTCGAAGTCGATAAATGTATCGAAGGAGGAGGTGTTTATCCGACGGCGAAAGAAGCTCAGGTAATCGCAGACGACGTGTTCTCCTTGTTCGTGAGCGAGGAGGTTGATAAAGTCGAGCTCGTGTACACAAAGTTCGTGTCTTTAGTGAAATCAGATCCTGTGATCCACACTCTGTTACCGTTGTCTGTCAAAGGAGAGTCTCGCGACGTGAATGGAGAGTGTGTTGACGCTATGGAGGATGAGATGTTTAGGCTGACGAGCAAAGACGGGAAGCTCGCTGTGGAGAGGACCAAAGTTGAGGTTGTTGAGAGACCGGAGATGATCTCGCCGTTGATGCAGTTTGAGCAAGACCCTGTTCAGATTCTTGACGCGATGATGCCATTGTATCTGAACAGTCAGATTCTGAGAGCGTTGCAGGAGTCTTTGGCGAGTGAGCTGGCGTCGAGGATGAGTGCTATGAGCAATGCGACGGATAATGCGGTTGAGTTGAAGAAGAGTCTGACGGTTGCTTATAATCGGGAGAGGCAGGCTAAGATCACTGGGGAGTTGCTGGAGATTGTGGCTGGAGCCGAAGCTCTTCGAGGGACTTAGTTAGGAGAAAACTATATTTTTGTTAAAACCATTTGTTGTTTGTGTAACAATGTCATGAAAGAATAAAAACATCGACAAAACACTGATACTTAAAACTCATTTGTCTGAAAGAAGACCAAATACTCAAGTACTTGGTGGATTTCTAAAATCTAGACAGCACAAAAAGTGAGAAACATCATTTGGTTTGGTTCTTTAAATGAGCGCCTCATCGACAAATTAAAGGAAAATACTTAACCACCTACGCAAAACGAAAACAAGAATGGTAAAAAAGAGGTAAAATTATAGTCTTAGTTAAAAAAAACTATAATTTTGTTAAAACCATTTGTTGTTTGGGTGATATGTTACTGAAAGAATTAAAACATCATGAGAACAGTTTCAATCATCCAATGCCGACAAAAGACTGATACTTAAACCTCATTCGTCTCGAAGAAGACCAAAACATAACTCAAAGTACTTGGTGGATTTCTAAAATCTAGACAGCACAAAAAGAGAGAGAAACATCTTTCGGTTTGGCTCTTTGGAATGAGTCCAAACTAAATGTTTTAAAACCACCTACGCAAAATGAAAACAAGAATGGTAAAAAGAGGCATTGTAACCATCTTCATCATCATCTTTCTTCTTCACTCAGGGTTGAGTTTAGAGGTACTTGAAAAGGATGCCACCGTGAGTGGCAAAGAAGGGAGCAAAGACGAGAGACTCAACAGCCATGAGCTTGATCAGGATGTTCAACGAAGGTCCTGAAGTATCCTTCAACGGGTCTCCAATAGTGTCTCCAATAACAGCTGCCTTGTGTGGCTCTGAACCCTTTGGTCCAAGACTCTTTGCGTGCTCTGATACACCAGCCTGAAAACAAATCTCAATGCTTTAAGATTTCTCTTAAAATGATTAGACTTAAGCTTATATGGAATAATCAGTTACGTACCTCGATGTATTTCTTGGCGTTGTCCCAGGCACCACCAGTGTTAGACGCAGAGATAGCAATCTGTTTACATACGTTGATGAGCAATGTGTTTAAAGGACATTTAAGTTATTCACAAGAGAACAGAGAAGAGACTATACCTGGACACCGGAAACAAGAGAGCCGGCGAGAACACCAGAGAGAGTCTCAACACCAAAGAAGAAACCAACAATGAGAGGAGTGAGCATGACAAGGCAACCCGGAGGAATCATCTCCTTGATGGAAGCATCGGTGGAGATCTTGACGCATGTTGCGTAGTCAGGTTTCGCGGTACCTTCCATGAGTCCAGGGATGGTGTTGAACTGCCTACGAACTTCTTCAACCATCTTAAGAGCTGCACTTCCCACACTCTTCATCGTCATGGCCGAGAACCAGTAAGGAAGCATGGCACCAACAAGCAGCCCAATGATAACCTTAGGTGTCAAAACATCTACGGTGTGGACTCCCGCACGGCTCACAAAGGCACCGAACAGAGCCAAGGAGACCAACGCTGCAGAGCCGATAGCAAACCCTTTTCCAATAGCGGCAGTGGTGTTTCCAGCTGCATCAAGAGCGTCGGTTCTCTCACGGATACGGTGGCTCATCCCAGCCATTTCAGCAATACCACCAGCGTTGTCACTGATGGGACCGTAAGCATCGATCGCCAAACCGGTGGCGATGGTACTGAGCATCCCAAGAGCAGCAACAGCAACACCATACATAGCAGCAAAGCTGAAGCTGACGAATATACTGACGGCGATCGCAAAGATCGGAATAATGACGGATTTGTAACCAAGAGCCAGTCCGAATATAACATTGGTGGCTGCACCAGTTCTGCATGAATCTGCAACATCCTGCACAGGGCTGCAAGAACAAAACAAGGACATTAGAGTTTGTCCTAAAAATAATAAATTTTGTTTATCATTTTAAATGGTGTTTACAGGAAAAAAAATTGTTTCAAAATAATTAATGTTCTCATTATTCTAGGTAGAATTTAATATTATTTGAACTTTAAGACCAACTACAAAATATTGAGTTTTTTTATTGGCTGAATTTGTTTCATTAATGATATTTTTATGTAAACAAGATAAATTGGATAGAAGTTTGTATTTTTTTAATCCACTTGCAACCTTAAACACCACCCTTAAACACCACTTAAAGAGGGAGTAGTAATCAAATGTGATGAAATTAGTTTCTTACCTGTAGGCGTTGCTAGTGTAGTACTCAGTGACGAAACCAATGATGAGTCCAGCCCAAAGACCAACACAAACACACAAGAACAGCTGCCTGGAAAAATCCAAAAAAATTGTGACAAACACAATTAGAATTAATGCAAACCTTTATTCACCCACAAATGCAGGAAGAGAAAGGGTGGTTCTTACCAGTTCTGAACGACTTTCTGTGTTCCAAAGTTGAAGATGGTGAATGAAGTAGGCAAGCCGACGTATGACACAACAGCAATACCAACAGTCATGATAACAGTCGAGATGATGAGCTGGTTCTTCAACGCCGGCTCAATCTCCTTAACAGCCTTGATCTCGAAGAAGTCGGTGGCGAATAGAGTCGTGATCAAACAGACCAAGATACCCATCGAGCTGACGAGCAACGGGTAACACATGGCGGTGAAGTCATGGTTGATTCCAAAGGAAGAGATGGAAGCAACAACGAGAGCAGCACACGATGCTTCAGCGTATGATCCAAAGAGATCAGATCCCATACCAGCAATGTCACCAACGTTGTCACCCACATTATCAGCAATGACCTGTAATAACATAACCGAACAACATAAGATTAAAGAAACAAAAAGCATGGTCTCTTGTCATAAGATGGTACTTACAGCTGGGTTCCTTGGATCATCTTCCGGAATATTCCTCTCAATTTTACCGACGAGATCAGCACCGACATCAGCCGCCTTAGTGTAGATCCCACCACCAACACGTCCAAAGAGAGCCATGGAAGAACCACCAAGACCGTAACCAGTAATCGCCTCGAAAAGACCTTCCCAGTCATCACCGTAATAGATCTTGAACACATTGATGGTAACGTAAAGCACCAAGAGACCACTCGCGGCGAGAAGGAACCCCATCACGGCGCCGGACCTGAAGGCAACGATGAAGGCCTTTCCAACGCCTTTCCTCGCTTCCAAGGTGGTTCTCGCGTTGGCGTAGGTGGCGATCTTCATGCCGAGGAAACCAGAGAGAACGGAGGTGACCGCGCCGAGGACGAAAGCGATTGTGCTGAAAGCCGCGGTGGCTAACGCGGGCTTGCAGGTTTTGGTCTCGTCGTAGGTGCAAGGCTTGTTCTCCGTGCTGAACCCTTCGACGGAGCCGAGGAAGACGAAGATTATAGCGGCGAAGATGACCATGAATACGCCGACGTATCTGTACTCCGTGAACAGGAACGAAGTTGCACCTGTTCCCAAACAACACACACACACCAATCAGATCCCAAAAGTTACTCACTTTTCCGACAAGACTAGATTCAGTTGTGTTCTAAAACAATACAAAACACAAACAGATGTATCCAAACAAACACAGAAACCAATCAGATCCCAAAGTTATTCACTTTTTCCGACACGACTAGATTCCATTACACAACACTTTGTGTCGGTTACGTTCTAAAAACATTACAAAACACAGTACATGACCTAGGAGAATATGGAACAGAGCCAGATCTAAGAAAACAAACCGTGAGATCTGAGTCCAAGTCTTTATAAGATCTTATTACCTTCGGAGATAGCTGTCTGAATCTCGGCGCACTTGGCGACGACGCTCTGGTCGTTGACACCTTCCTCTTCCTCGATAAGGGAATCTCCGTAGCCATTCTTCGCACCTCCTGAAGAAGAGGACGATGCGCCTTGGTCAGAAGCGGAGACTCTGACGCGAGAGACGATGAACCACTGGAAGAGGGAGAAAGCGATGCCGACCACCGCGCAGACGGGAATGAGGATCTCCGTCCAGAGCTCCGGGAGAAAAGCTGACGCCACCATCTCTTAAGCAAAATGAAAAGAACACACAAAGATAACGCGAGAGATGGGAAGTGTTTCGATGAGAGAGGAAAGATGATGAAGTCGTGTCGTTTTATAACACTCTTACCTCTATCGGAGACTAGAATGAAAGTTGCAATCCAGTGCGGTTAGTTACACTGTACTTTACGATACACCCCCTCCCTTTCTAGGATTTTTTTTTTGATAAGAAGGCGCGTGGGTGTGACGCTGCAAGTTGTCAGTAAAGTGAATCTCGTTTTAAGTCAGTTGTTTCAGACACGAACGCCGTTGGTCAATCCTCGCCGTTGGTTTTAGGGTAACGTGTGCATTGATACGTTAACATCCGTCCGATCTTGAAGTCACAGGATAAACACTCTTAGTCATCTCCTACGTGTAAAAAATAGTTAGAAATTAATTATGCTTAGTCATGGTATATTCACCTTATTGGTTGTACATTCACCAAACTATATCATTAAATTCTCACCATAATAATTGAAACAATTACATAATAATTTTCAAAAGAGGATTCAATGTATTTACCATTATCAGATATGGTTATGGTTAAATCATTTGATGATTATTTGGTAATTTAGGATTCAATGGATATACAGTCCTTATTTCAGTTTTTTAACTAAACATATGCGTTGGGGGATTAATATCTAGGTGTCAATAATTGAAGATAAAAAACCATTGAGAGAATAAAAACTTTTCAGCTTTCGATTCATTTTAAAAGTTGAATAAAACTTGTATAACGGGAATCGATTCTACAGTAGTACACTGTACTTTTACAAACTTGATTCCACGTTGTACTAAATTTTTGCAAATTTATCTCAAAAAAAAGTTTGATTATAGGACGTTTTTTTATGATTTATTTCATCTTTTTTTTTTGTAAACTAAATTTATTTCATCTTCATACGAGGAAGGCGTATCACAAGACACCATGCAGCATACCGCAGAGCAAGAATAATATTCGAGTTTGTGAGAGTATATAATAGTAGAGGTTTTTTCCATCGGCTATGACGTATTTGTATTTATGTGTTTTGAATGGTGTGCAACCCTCCAATCGGATAAACACTCTTTAAAAAAATATCTTGATTAAAATTTTATTTTGTTAGTTATTTGATTTTATCAGTAAGTGAGTAGTGACCACTCATGTTTATCTTTTGTTCCCTTTTGCATGTTGTCAATGAATCTTCAAAATTACCACATCATAAAAATCTTTCCTAGTTATGTGGCTGGCATTGTGACTTGTATCTTTCAATCACGATCTAGTTTCCTTGATTAATCATTATCCATATGCTGTGGATCTGAGATGTAAACGTAGAATTCAAACTAATCCAGTTAACTATAATCATCGAATAAAAGAGAAGTGAATGATTTTATACGGTAGCATAATTAACTTGGATTATGAATGATTTTAAGTGGTAACATAACACTGTGGAATATCCAAGATATGATTAGAGATTTAGAGGTGATCATCGTCACTGTCGTGATTATAATGATTTATCTAATTAGTGCAAGTAAATTAGCTCACCAAGATTCGGTGTTTATATTGACAATGCCATAAAATGGTGATACGTATCAGTCTATCTTTATTGTAAAATTGTGGAAAATTCCATCGGAGTTTTTTTTGTTGTGCGACTCCATTGGAGTTTAATACTGTAAAAAATATTATATACTAGGGTAACCCCGCCCTACGGGCGGACGAATAAATAAATTAATAATGTAAATTTACTTTAACATGTTTTATTTATTTAAGTAAAATTGTATTAAATTTCATAATATTTTCAAAACAATTTTAAATTTATTTTACTATTAAATTTAGAGATTATATACTTATCTAATTATTATATAATTTCAAAATATTTCAATGTTTACTTTGGTCTATGTATTAAAATTACAGTCAATTGGGTTTAGTGGAGTTATATGTTTACTTAATGAAATAAACTATTTTTTATTTTAAAAGAGATTTTTCATTAAAAAAACTAATGCTTTTACCATTTGTGTAATTTTATTCTGAACTTTTAAACAGTTTTTTATGGAAACGCTAAATAATTCTATTTGAACTGGGTTTAGTGGAGATTTTTATAGAGGTCGGTCTGTCCTACGAATGGAAAACTATAGAAAAAACTATTTTATATGAATTTATTTTAGTTTTGTGAAGCATTTTAAAAAAAAATTGTAAATTGAAAATGAAATTATAAAACAAACAAAAATGAATAGAATTTGGAGATCATGTTATTATTTTTAATATTTTTTGTGGATTGAATTAAAATGACAGTAACCTTCGTTATTATATCAAGGAACAATCTAATATAATAGGATTAGTTATGCCCTTCATGTGAATAAAATTTTGCAATGATCATGCAAGAGAAATATGTTACGAAAACCTTATACATATTATCTAAACAAAACAACGTGTTGCTAGTGTGAGTAGCTTGGTCTATGTTTGTTTTAATTAAAATGTGACAGTTTTCTCTTAATGAAAATTGTACTTCAACCTTCCTGCCATTCTTTAAACTGAAAACAGTCTGTAGTCCTTAACAGGTTTTGTTCAAACTACATGAAGAAAGAAAAATACAGTAGAGTAGTGGACGTTGCTATATTTGCACAGAACTTGGAATCAAAATGTCGTAGGTAACAAAATTCCCCTAATTCCAATTTTTCTTCTAGTGTCCATCCTCTCATTTATGTGGTTTCTCATTTCTATCTTTATAAAGTCAAAGCATCATTAACATATGGTTTGCATATTAAAAGTGAAAACATCGTTGACATATGGATCTTCTGCCACTTTTCATTATTTATAGAAGTTTGTTATTGCTCTTGTTTCTCCTCTTCGTTTTCCACTTGTACCAATTGTAGAGCTCATAATCATCTATACCTATTTTTAACTCTGCTTTTGCACTATCAAATCCATAATGCCATATTGTTTTCTACTCTCTCAACTACTATCAGACCGCCTGCAACCTCCATCGTTTTCTTTCTATCTCGCCGTCGGCATCTGAAGAGTTTCTGATTTAGCTTTACTTAGCTTAGGACTTCTCGACATGTTTCTCAAGTTTGTTACCCTTCATTTCAAATAATCGTTTATAAGTATCTTCACCATTTTCACACCAACCTTTCAGACTATCATTTTTTATCTGTGTATTAATTTCTATCGTCTTGATTTTTGGAACTCTTCCCCGGAAGCTTGCTTACTCATTATCCATCCTATTTCTGAATATCCAACCCCAGAATACCTTCGATATAATTTCTAAGCATGTATGATACATAAGAAGGAAACACACAATACTACTGATGTTATAAGTAAGAAGCAACAGAGAGAAGACTTAATATTCAAACTTTTATCAGTTAAGATCTCATGAGATTACAGAACTGAAGATCATTTTTATAACTTAGTATACAAAGGCTGATACAGCTTCTGATATTTAGCTTCTAAGCTGTCTTTTCCAGCTCTCCTTGAACAACTTTGCTTCAACTTCATCAGGTTGGTTCTGCAATGCAAAATGAAAAAGGAATAAGATCATATATTCACCACTAAATATCTTTAAATACTATATCCAGAACCCGCAAGGCATAAAACGATTAGTGAAGGACAATATTAAAAATAACAGTCTCTAACAGCTATGGATAGGCAACATGAAACATAAAGTAAAGAACAGTCCCTGACAGCTATGGATAGGCAACATGAAACATAAAGTTAATATTGATCCAAGGTTTTAGAACCCTATTACTTGGCCGGCATCTCCTTAGAATCATGGCACCAATCCAAATTCGTTTTTGAATCAAAATATATAGAAATATAATAGCTTTTATTATCAAAGAAGCTTAATATAAAGATCAATGGGAAGGAAACACCACAACGCTAAAATTATGTTGCAGACAGAAGAAGGGATATCAAATAGGAGTCTGATTCAAATTAGGGATGTGTAAATAAATCAAAGATGCTACCTTCGGTCCATTTAATTTCCTAAGAATAAATAGTTAGCTGTAGGAGGGAAGCCTCCGTATTTAAACAGCCTCAACAAACCCGAGTACTGTCCATGAATATCACCTGAGAAAAAACATTACAGATCCGTGTGAATTTAAGAGACCAATGAAACACATCACCATATCTGTTCTTTGTAAAAAAAAGGACCAAAGAAAAGCAATCCTAGGTTACATCACGATACTCAGCTAATCCTTGCAAAACAATAGTCTAAGATCCTTAATTCAAGTGATCTTTATGACTCCTTTAACTTCTCTCTGTTTTGAGATGAATCTGATGCAATCAGATGATTGATTAAACATATCTTACTCCACATATCCACCCAAAAAACCTTTTTTGTTCTTTCTTGTCTATAACTTCACCAAACATACAATCACATTCTGCTAGAACCAATTCACGTTTCACAAAACCTACTCAAAACCGATAAAAATAAAAACTTTCTTTGGAGGAGCTGATCTAAGAAAAAATACTTACAAACTTAGAGCCATGAAAGCAATCATGTCGAACTAAGATTCCGAAACAAAACACAGATAAAAGATCAAAAGAAAAAGAGATTGATTACCGTAGATCTTGATGGGAGCTTCGAGCTCAAGGAGTTTCAAGATCAATTTTGTTGTATGAATCAATGCGCCGTTACGGAGAGGAGAACATAAAGCCGATCAACAATAACAAAATCACAACGGAGAGGAGAGCGCTGAAACTCCATATGCGAAGTGTCGGAGAAACCTAGGATAATTCTGGGCCTGGAATGATAAAAAAGCCCAAACGAAATCAGAAATAACTAAAGAAACGCACCGTTTAAATAAAAGTAAGACACGTGTCGACCACTCTTTACCTTATTTTCTTACGTGGCAAGAGGAGAAGGGAGTCCCCTTTTCTTTATAGTAATAGACTAGGACCGACCCGCCCTACGGGCGGGATGTAAAAAATGATGATTATATGTGAGAATTTTCAAAAAGATGATCCGATCTACCAAAGCACTCCAATAACGCTTGTATTGTTGTAGGACATGCAAGTAAAATATGAGATAGTTCTTTGAAGCGTTGACAAAAAAAAGAGACAGTTCTTTGAAGCTTCTTATGTACCTCGAGCAGGAAATATAACACCAGCATTTGTTCATCTTGATTTTACAATGTATTTACCTATATTGTAGATCGTTATTTGTATATATTTTATTTTCTTTTAATGATTGTAGAGGAGACCTGCACTTCGCGCACAATTTGATAGTTTTTCAAATATATTTTTGAAATATATTTTTAAATTTATTGGATTATGTTCTTTGGTACATAACAAATTTTGCATAATTCTTGCGCTATTGGTTTAATTGCATACTTCCAAACTGTACAACTATTAAATTTTAATGCTGAACTTGTAATCCGACTTTGGTATTTGTTAAATTCAATTAATTTTGTTTAAAAAAAAATTGTACTCCCACACTATGAGCTAACATATTTTGATGTAATTATGAAAATAAACTTTATCATTTACTTTTAGTAGTATCATTTTGCTACACCTTTTTTGATTAAATTATGAAAAAACGTCATCTTTCATCTGTAGTATTAAAATGTATATACCGGTTTCAAAGTTGCACCAAAGGCATATATTTGTTTCTCTTATACTCTTAATTATAATTTGTCAAATAACGTTTAAATTTGGTTATTATATTTTTATAATTTGTCAAATAAAAGTGAAGTTTGGTTATTATAACTCCATGAAATGATGTATGGATGCAATTCTAATTTTAGCAAATTTTCCTTCTTGTTTTATTTTGTTTCCATCCAACATTAGTCTTTTATAAAAATATGAAAACCATTATAACTCGAGAGAAACTGAAAATACAAACTGGAAGAAGAAAAGATAAATAAAATAAGTAGTATAACAAAATGATAATAAAGAACAAAACTGCGAACACAAATATTGAAACTTATAAGGAGTCATGAGAACAATTTCATGATCTTATCGCATCTCGACATTATAAACGTACTCACGATTTGTTTATTTTCTTGTGTAAAAACTCATTTATGAAAATTCACTCAATCTGTCACGAATCCTTCAGCATGCTTATGCACAATTCTCCCTGAACTAACCTTAATACTCACAAACGGAGCGAGGAAGACAGCTAAAAATAGGATGGCAAATTACCAAGGATGAAATGAAAGCTTGAACAATGTTTCTAGTGTGAAATCTCTTCGTTTCTCTGCTTTGCTCTAGAAACAACTACGTTCTTTTTGGTATGGGCATCCTCATTCCCAGTTTGAGCAGGGGCAGATGGTGAACGCGATGAGTCGTGGTGTCATATTAAAGATAAAACCTTCACTCAACTATTTAAAAACAAATGACAGAACTTACGGTTTGCTGCAATGTGCTTGACTGCCTTTGCTAAGAGGAACCTCATCTTCTTTGGGCTCTCCCCCTCGAGTGGTAGCTTTAGGAAAAAAATTTGATGTCCATTTCTGGATGCTGCGTTAGAGCTTCTTTCTCCCTCTACTGTATCCACGCCCTTGTCCCCTACCTCAACCACGGCCTCTGAATCCGCCTCTCGAAGCCTTCTGCTGAATTTACAAAGTGCAACCATAAAAC
The DNA here is from genome assembly GCF_000801105.2 of Raphanus sativus. Taxonomy (NCBI): domain Eukaryota; kingdom Viridiplantae; phylum Streptophyta; class Magnoliopsida; order Brassicales; family Brassicaceae; genus Raphanus; species Raphanus sativus. The sequence continues at coordinate 2,799,475 of NC_079518.1, read as the reverse complement.
ATATAAATAACAAAAAAAAAACATATTCACATATACATAAAGAAATAGATAGAGGGATCTAAAACGATCTTAAAAAGTACAAAGGGAAGCTGTACATCATGATGTTTTTTTCCTCAGTATTCATCTCCTCGTAATTGTCATGTCCCCATTTTCTTTCATCTCCAGATCCCCATGATCTCCTTCCACCCTGCCCTCACCTTTGAAAACCAAAATAAGGAGTATATCAATCAACATTACTGTGAATTGACAGAAGGTTAGCAGTAAGAGCTAGATAGTATTCAGAATTTTTTATTTTTCCTGTCGCCAATACCATGAACTTGACTAAATCAATCTCAGTAAACCCAAATGCAAAAACTCCACCTCTCGCTGTATTCACCTCTCCAATAAAAGCAATTACAATGAAGAAGATTGTGGAAAAGCAAAACATAGTCAAAAGAGTGTATACCTGCTTCGGCCAGCAGACAACTCCTGAAACCTGTCATCTCCACCTGTTGGCACTGCAGACGAATGCTTCTCCTTATCTTCCTCTCCATCTACATTAAGAAGACGATGAACAGGAGTCTTACCTTAATAAGGATCTGAGTAAAACAGCTTGACAATGTTAATAATACACGCCAAAATACTTTTATATATTGATATGAACATGTTACATGAGTTTAAGAACACAATCACCTTTGAATCCAGTAAGAACATATATATCCACCATCATAAGCTCATCACTGCGTTTGAAGTTCCTGGCTTGCCATAATTCAGTGGAAGAACATCGGCCCCATTCAAACCGAAAAGAAGGATTGATGAGTTGGCCATTTTAGAGAAAGTAAGTTTTCTTAGTTGAGAGGATGATGTTCAAGAAAGAAGGCTTACCTTTTATAGGAGTACAGACACCGCCTTGGAAAGGGATAAGCCGCATTCAATGTTAGATCGTGGTCGACTTGTGTTGATGAAATAAAGAAGTATGATAAATGCGATGAATCCATAGCTTGTACCGTTTCAATTGATTAGAACGGAAGCCAAAACGTTGGAATTGAAGATTTACACAAAGATTAATGCCAATTGAACAGCTCGAAACTCCATAGTTGGTATCTCGAATCTCCATTGTTGATACAGAGAACGAAGATCAACACTTTTGGTTTCAGAAATAGTATGAACCCTAACGTCGGGATTGAAGATTCAAACAGTGACGCCTAATGTTGATTTAACATCTCTAAACTCCATTGTTGTTACCTTGAATCTCTATCGTTAGTTTCAGAGAAGGAAGAAGAACATGAACCCTAATCATTTCGTGCTGAGTTTCAGAAAAACACAAAGGCCGGAAAATTGATAACTGAGGCCCAAAAAAATCAAACGCAGCGTATAGAGATATGAGACACGTGTCGATCCGAGGTTAAGCTAATTAGTGACGTGGCGCTGTGAGGAGAGAGTGAACATTTCTTTATATAAATAGATATGTTGTATTGTTTAATTTATTGACGTGAATTATAAGTCTAAGTGCATGTGGTCCTTTAATCTATTACTATATCTTCATCCGTGCGACCGTACGGGTATTTATTTTCTGTTTTTAGTTTTTAGTTTGTATTAAATAATATATTTGTAATAATTGATCATAAATTTAGATCAAAAACTATTTTTCCAGTTGAAACAAAAATTAAAATTAAAATTTTAATAAGATATTCTTATATAAATTAAATTGTCCTAATTAAAATAGTATAGGTGTGGGTCATAATGCTTTCGAATTCCAAATATTTGGAATTTCTATTAATATAAATTTGTTAAAAAATAATCTCACTCGGTATTTAATTTTAAATTTTAATTTGTTTGTGTACTAAATGTTATATTTGTAAATGTAATCATATTAAATTAAGTAATTTTATATTTTTGCATTTAACGTAAATTGTATCACCGACACTGGAGATCACCTAAACAAATCTAACATTTATATGATTAGATGTATGTGTAAATATATAGCAAACAAAGTTTTTGATGATAAATATAAAAATAGAAAATATGATTAGTATGCTATTAAACATGATACATTACTTATAAAATTTGTAAGAAAAAATAATTGTTAGACTTTTAACAAATTTGTGACATATAAAAATTAAGATTAAAATTTGTAAGAAAATGAAATGTAATATAATATATATTTGATCTAACTGCTAATTTATTATAAATGGGCTTACGTGTTCAATAATTTTCAGATTGGATTTGACAATTAGTTTTCATAATTACTGTAGACTGATGAGAAAGTCAACGGAAAATAATTTTTCGAAAATAAATAAGTTGATTCAATTTCTATATCTTGTAGTAGGGATGTACGTTCGGATATTCATTCAGTTTGATTCATGTCTCTTTGGATTTTAGGTTTTCGGGGTGAAATGTTTTAGCCTCATTTGGGTATTTATAATTTCGGTTCATGTTCTGGTTCGGATAACTCATTTAAATTGTTTAAAAAATTAAAATTCTTAAAATATAAAAGTAAAAATATATATAACAAATAAATTTGAATAATGTATGCCAAAACTTAAACTTAACATAAAAATTGGTTTGGTTCGATACTAAAAGATAGTGAGGGCACAATAATTTTCCTACCATACCATATGTGATTTTTATTATCATTAAATATGGTAAATTTAGAATTATGAAATGTGTTTATTAAACTGAAAAGACAGCATTAATAAAACTATACATAATTTTGAAATTGATTTAATAGAGAAAGAAAGTTAAATTTTATATTAGGACAACACATTAACTCAACTTAAAAAAACAAACATTAAAATAGGGAACTTAATTTATATTAGGACAACACATTAACTCAACTGAAAAAGACAAGCATTAAATTAGATAATTTAATTTAATTTTAAGTGGTATAATAGTGTAAATAACTTTGAAAACTTAGGGATAATTTATATGGGTACTTCTCTATAGATTTCATCCATTCCATAGTGTCAGATACTTATTGGTATGATGGTATCGAAAAATGTATAATATCTATATATTTTTCTGCGTATCGGGAGATAGTAAATCTTGGGGAAATTGTGTATTAAAATAAAAATAATTGAATGTATGTTATCGCTTTATCTTGAAGAGAGAAGGGATACATCACAGGGCACTAGTGCAGTAGTACTACACCAACCAAACCCAAGTGACCTTGCAAAAAAAAAAAAAAAAAAAAAAAAAAAAAACTCCTTGCAAGAGTTAAGGAGCGGTCCCCTGATATTCCTGCGGGTCCATTACCACCTCAAATAGACAGACCCTTGGATTCGTGGGTGCATATATAGGTCCCCTCACCCTGACCCAACGTTCAATATCTCTCTAAACCATTCCTATAGTTCGGTCTCACACCGACAAAAGTCCTGACTAACTTTTTTTTTTTTTTTTGTAAACTGGCTTAGTCCTGACTAACTTGTTTTCTCATTTGTCTTAACAGAATCATACATAACTAGTTCATTTGTTTTAAAAGCCATTGTTATAATCAAAATTGACGCATAAATTCAATTGCTCATGAAATTTGGAATGGTAATAGCTTGTTTTTCTGGTGTAACCTCAAATGGTTGTCCTTCTTGTATTGTTTCGTTCATAGCTTATCAAAGAAAGGGAAATGACAGATAATATATGGAATATTCGAGATCCGTTGGCATTTACAGATGCCCGCCAAACTTTTTTCGTTTATTATACAACTTGACTTTCTTTTTTTTTTTTGCTAAACTATGCAACTTGTCTTCAATATCATTTTATGTGGGTCTCTATATCAGAGTATTTATAAGCTTACGCCCAAATGATTGGGCTTTAGTGGGATTCTCTTAGTTTGTAGAAAGTTCTGTGGTCCATGAAAATACAAGCATATACCAACACACATATAAACAATCGTGTGGGTGTTGTTCCAGAATTTGGCAAAACACGGTGAAGCATGGATTTACAGCTTCCAATGCCATTGTTGAAAGGCCAAAGAAAAAAAGGAAAGAAAGAAAACAAAAAAAAAATACGTGAACGGCAGGATTCGAACCTGCGCGGGCAAAGCCCACATGATTTCTAGTCATGCCCGATAACCACTCCGGCACGTCCACTTTTTGATGAACAAGAAGTTACAAAATTATTTATATACATTCAGTCATCACCGAAACGAGAAACAAACCAAGCCAAAATTAACCTTTTGTTATCGATTAGTTTCTGGGTGAACGAAACCATATATCACACTAGACCAAGTTAAACCAAATGTAATTAGAAGAGTTTTAACTTTTAACTCCACCAAGACTAGAGCAGAACAAGCCAAATCCTTTGACCAACAAATTAGACAAGCAAATGGTAAAAAGGTTAAACAACACACATTTAAATAATGCCTTGTGGAAACTTGTTTTATGAACAAAAAGAGTAACATTATGAACGAAGATGAACCAGACGACCAATTAATGTTACAAATCTATTTTCGGTTAAGACTTGAAACGTTCGTTTTGGTCCTTCAGAATAGTGTGCCAAGTAATTTAGGAGATGTGAGAACCGCCACAGATTTGAACTGCAAATCCAAAAAAAAAAGTCTCATGAGAATGGAGAAAACAGGGATACCTAACCCGGTTTAGTATTTGGTCTAATTGTACATCAACTTACTTTCTCTTGCTTATACTTCATGCGTACAGCGCTCAATGTGCAACCTTTGGTGTTAAGCTGCAGATCTTGTAATGCATGAACAGATGCTTTCAGTTCTGAGGCTTTGTACGTTGTGTAATGCTCAAGTGTTGGATTCTGCTGGAAATAAAAAAAACAAACAAAAAGAAGTTAAAGATTTGTGGAACTAAACTGTGTCTTGCATATAGAAGCAAACATTACAGACCCATGGGTGGTTTGACTGGTCCAATGTCCACTTGGCAAGAAAAACTGCTGAAGCAGCGATGACGGAAGGAAGAAACTTCAAGAAATGATAGTCTAGTAAGGTCAACTCCGTTAGATAGCTGGCTAGAAACTCTAGTTCAAGGCACATGCTCTGCTGCAAAAAGCAGCAATCAAAGTAAGTACCTACCTATAAAATGTTTATATCTTTAATTTTTAATACCGGGTAAGAGGCTTGTGCTGCTCTAAGAAATCTCCTTAGGAACGTTTTTGGAGTGGGAGTGTATATTTGAAAGCTAAAATGCGCAAGTACTTGCTTCTCCATCTCCAGGACCTGATCTTTTGTGTAGGTGTCATCCGTGATGGAGCAGAACTCTTCAATGCGTGGCGCATATATTTCTTCATACTTCCTGTATAAAGTTTAAGGTTTAGTTGAAATCATCTGAGACGAGATTTTTTTACTAGTGAGATTTGGAGAGGGAACACTACGTACGAGGAAATTAGCATGCAAGTGATGCCGAGGAGTTGAAGTCTCTGTCTTTCCACGTGGTTTCCGTTGAGGAACCAGTCTATGAGGTACACTGTGAGGTAAAGAGTGTCTGGTACGAGCGTGTATTCATCAGAGACCTGTGAATAAGATGAGGACTTTTGTGAAAACTGATCAGGAAAGGCATAAAAAACTGCAAAAGTTAGGATTATAAGTGAAACTAATCACTAACCTCCACAAGCCAATCAACCAGAATCCCCCGCATGGACTGAGTCACATCCTTCTGTATTGTCTCCATATAGTCCGGAACCGGTCTGCGCCTAAGCTGCTAGGATAGGAAGTGATACAGAATCAAACTATTGAGGGCTTAGGCTTACACCAAGCTTAAAAATTACCTCTGAAACACGCAAATTGTAGTAGATTTCAGGGGCATAGAGGCAGCAGAGCAAAGGATCCTTGTCATCAGAATCAATGTCTATGAATTTTTGGATATCAGGTGCAGTTGAACTACCAATAACAGCACTTTTCTCAACTGTAACCATTTAAAAAAGATTTATAAATCACTAAATACCACTCCTTTCAAGAATAGGAGCTAAAATCATATGAGGGTTTGTGTTTATTAGATTCATCACCTATAGAAGCTGATCTCCCAAGAGGTCTTGGAGGCAATCTGAAATTACAGTTAACAGCTGTGTCATTTGTGCCTTTACAAAGAGACATGCTTCCTGCTGTCACTGATACAGCTTCAGCTTTTGCATCGGTCCTGAACTGAAGATCAGCGGTTTCTGAAGTAATACAAGCTGATTTCAACTTGGATCTACTCGCTAATCCCCGTCCTTTCTTTACCTGTTTGATGTTTTTGACCTGAAAATGACAAAAACTCATGTTAAAGATATGCATGTTTTACTTATACAAGATCTTCACAGATATCTGAGGAAGGAAAGCATTAACAAACAAAAATGAACATTATGCACTTTTGAACAACCTCAAGTTTAGGTGCATTGAAGGTTACATTTGAGATATCCTCTAGAACCTCTCGCTTCTTCTTCTTATTGGGTGCAGCAGTGACGTCCTTATCCTCAGAGGCTGGTCTTTTAGTGTTTGCTCTCTGTTGAATCTGTGTACCAGAAGTGGCTTCTGAAGCGCGCAGAGCAGAGGCAAGGGCACGAGTGAAAGGACGAGAGACAGCATTTTCCTTACCCATTTTTAAACCCCCAACCCACTAGAAGACACAGCCTTGAAGTCTTGAGTCTTAAGACAGCATCATCTTCGTCCAGTCTGTGAGATTGAAGCCAATGAGAACACAACTTAAACTGTTAAAGCAATAGAGAGATAACTATACAAGGTGAGATTACTCATCTTGCAAACAATCCATATAAATATGGTGTGAAGAAAAGGATGGTCAACTATTAGAAACTCATCATCACCACATGACTCTTTTATGGAAACTTTCAAATAGAATGGGTGCAATGAACCAAGAATATCAAGGAGAGAGAGAGAGATACATAACAAGTTCCAAGGTTTGGTCTTTTTTTTTTCAAACTCCGGTAAAGATTCAATGGTAGTAGAATCAAGATCAACAGTTATTTCATTTCCATATCAAACAGTGATGCAGAGAACATACCCAACTTTTATAGCGTAATCTTATAGGAAATATTACACCAAAAATTTTAGAAACAAATATTTGGGAATACGAATATACGTGAATCTTATTTCTTTCTTTGTTAGGTTTTATAAATATCATAAAAAATAATAAAAAATGGGAGGCAAATGCAGACGCATTTTCTTTGGAAAACGAACAGATGGTGAGAAACCTTAGCAAATCACATGAATCAGAGCTGAAACCTTATGGATTGACTTCCTTTTCTTAACGTTCTAGTTAAGGACAACAATGCAGGCACGGGGTTGGAGAATCATTACCATAAATTTCAAAAAAAAATTATTAGAAAATTAAGCTAAAAGATAGAGTAATTAAACCAGTAAACCTGCGAAGCTCGAGGAGATGGTCAGACGGACACTAGTGCTTAGTGTAGGTGTGACCTTAACAAGATAAAGATGACACATCTTGTGTAAATAATTAAGAACTGATGAAATTAAGTAGAGTCAAAACAGAGGAGATTATTGATAACATTATCAAATTTATAAATTTAGTATGTTTTTGGTATCAAGAGAACCAAAAGAAAAATGCATGACTAAACGGTTTGACTTAAAAGTCTTCTCACTATCAAAATCTTGTTCCGACCAAACCCTTAAAAAACACAAACTCACGTAAGCAATCTCTCAAAATCCACTTTTATCCGTCATCATCATCATCTAAATGCTAGTCGGGGAAGATGTCTCCGGTAATTGACTCGCGGATTCTCCTGACGCCGCCGCTTCTTCCGAAGACACAACAGGAATCTTGAGCGATGCAGCTCTCTCCATCTCCTTCTCAAGCTCTTCCTCAGACATCAGAGTGTTGAACTGTCCCTCCAGAGACTTAGCCGCGGCTAGCCAAGCAGTGACTATACCTAGTAAGATGACTCCAAGGTAAGGAGTGGAGCTGGCCAGTGAACCGAACGTGAGGATCATAAACTGCTGGATCAGTGCACCTCCTGATTTCCCCAATGGGTTGCAGACAACATCAATTGCAGCTTTGCCTTTAACCTACAAAACCAAATGACACAAACTCTTAGAACAAACATCAAAAGACTTGTTTTTAGGAAAGAGATAAAAGGCACGAAACAGAACCTTGGTGTCCTCATCCAATGGGATATAAGCCATTTCTTTGCAAGGATCGAACAGGCTGTACTTGGCGCTCTTGCTGAAAATGTTCTGGAGGGCTCCAACGTACACAGCTGCGAGCAGCGGCGTCATACCGAGCTTCGCAACCAGCGGAGCGAACGGGCCACCAAATAGTATCAGAGAGAAGAAGGCGACTCCGGTCAGTAACAGAACGGTTGGGGTGATCTTCGCAGCTACTCCCCAACCATACTTGTTGAATACGTATTGACTGAGAAGCATCATTGTGAACGTTGCAATACCAGTGCAGGTAGAGAAGTCACCCATAAACGCTGAGTACTCGTTCGGACTAGGGAACTGCGTTAAAAAAAGAAATGATCGTTAGATGATAAAGATGAAAGCTTAGTAGTAAATAGTGTAACTCACCTGAGCTTTAAGCTTTGATTTCCATGTGACTTCAACGAGGTTGATACTAATCCCATATGCGACAACCAAAGTAGCGAGATCTCTGATGTATGGTGATGACACCAAGAACTTCAAGCTCTCCATCATTCCCATCTGTGGTTTCACCTGTAACCAAAAAATAAAAAAATCAAAAGCTATTCAATTAAATTACATAGAACCATTAGTACTTTGTATGTTATTATTATTTTACCTTCTTCTTCTTGCTACGAGTTGGGAGAGGGACGTATCTATTGACCCACCAGTAGAGGAAACAGATGGCTAGACCCATCCCCACAACAATACTCATCATAGCTTTCAACGAAACAGCCCAACCATCAACTCCAGGACCAAGATTCTTCCTCATGTTAGAGAAATACTTCACAGTTCTCCCTGAGAATATAAGTGCAACATTTGCACCCAGTCCAAACAAAGGATAGAACTTTTTGGCTTCATCAACCGTTGTAATCTGCCACACCCAAAAGGATTGAGTCAATATTCAAAAAGGGTTCCAAATCCTAATATACTATCGAGTCTAAATTCACCTGATTAGCAAATCCCCAGAAGAGAACTGAGACCACAACGCTACCCCAAAGCTCAGCCATAACATAGAACAAACAGAAACTCCAAATCCTCAGGATGGCGAGAGGACCCATGAACCTAGGGCCGAGCGTGGCGAGGAGCTTGTCAGCGAGAGCCTCGGGGTGAATCATGTTGCTGAGAGGGTACATGACGAAACCGAAGGCTCCGAAGTAGGCGATGAAAGGGATGATGACGGTGTAGAAGAGGGCCTTTTTGGAGAGGACGTTGGAAAGTTTGGTGTAGAGGAGCATGAAGCCAATAGCCATGGGGAGGTTCACCCACGTCTTGAGGAATGGGATGATCTCGGCGGAGCTTCCTTTCGCCGTCACGACCAAGACGTCCTTGGTGTCTCGGAGGATCGTGTAGTTGAACAGAATGCAGAAGAACATTAGACCCAGAGGGATAATCTTCTTCAGAGTCGTGACTTCAACTCCGAAGATGTTCGGCGTCGTCGTCAGGGCCGAGTCTCCGTCTCCTCCGGCGGCGGCGGCGGCGGAGGCCTCCGCCTTGCAGATGAAGCCTCTGTTTCTCTCCTTGTGGGAAATCGAAATCCTGAGTGGGTTTCGCTGAAAGGATTGAACTTTGGGGAGCCCATTGGAGGAAATCGATAAAGAAGGTAGGTTTCTGGTGAAAAAGCGTTGCTTTAAGGCGGGAGACGGTGGGAGGAGGCTGCTTCTGGTGGCTCCGATGGGTTTGGTGGGTAAAGAGAGGATTCCTCTGGGTTGAATCAGACCTTCCATCTCTCTATCTATCTCTCTCCCGCACACTCTCTCTAGGTAAAAGGAGAAGGAGGGGATAGAGAGATGATAAGGTGGAGGCTCTGTGTAGAGAAGAAAGAGTGTTTGTTTAATATTTAACGACAGTCGTCCCTAAAATATCTCAAAAGAATAAAGGGCGGATTCTTTTTTCAGTAATTGCACTGCAGACCCATATACTTTAAAATAATTTATACATCGGACCCTCATAATTTGAGTGTTGTCCGTTACGTACCTTTATTAGGTGTGCCAACTTTTTTTTTTTTTGGTAATCTGCTTGCTAATTACTTACTATTTCTACTATGAAAAATTTGAGAATGAACAAGTTTGCAACATGCTAAAGAGCGTCCCTCTTGGCCTCTTACCATTATACCTAGTGATAAACAAAAAACCGAAACCGAAAAACCAAACTGTACATACACGAAAAAACCGAATGGGACTGGAATGAATATGTGAATTATTCAACTGGATACTAAAATTTTATATCCAAAGAACCAGAACCGAACCTAATCGAGAACCGAATAATACTCATATAGAATCGGATGAAAAACCTGTATACATTTACCTTACAAATTGTAAAATGTACTTAGATGCTTGATGTTTTTTTTGCTCGATTAGTGTTTCTCTACTTTTATCTTTCTCATTTTTTTCTTATAATTTATTTTCTATTTCAAGTTCAACTAATAATTCAAGCTAGCTTTTTAAATGTTTTATTTTCAACAGTTTGGTGTTTGATTGTCTAAAAACGTTGTGTGTTTTTGACTATTTTACTTTCACGGTCTAAACTTTAGATTTTGGTTTCTTAATGAAAAAATCTTGTGAATATTATCTTTGTATTGGTTTTGATTTATTTGTTTGTAACTATATCAGATTAATTTGGATAATATTTTGTTACAAAGTAATTAGAAACGAACTTGATTGGAACTGTTTTTTGGTTCTAATATGTTTATCAAACTTCGAATCGAAAAAATCGAAAACAGATCCAATCTGGTCCGAAATTTTCACGGTTTTTTAGTGGTTACTAAATTTCAAGAACCAAAAAAACTGAAAATTGAAAGAACCGATCCGAACCGAAGAACCAACCGCCCACCCGTAATTCGGTGATTGTACTGTAGTAGTATTATATATTGGGAAAAGCATGTGTTTTCGCCACTATGGGACATCAGCCAAGGAAACAAAAGATCTAGTAAAAAAATCAAATCGATAAGCTTGGAGAAAACGAGGGGGCTTTGATTTACGTGCACCAACTTGGTAAATGGCTCAATTGGTTGTTGGGAGACTGTGACGAAGGATCCTTCACCCTTCCCTCAATTTAAACAACACTCCAAAACGGGCCCACGTGGTAGTCTTCCGAGCCTCCGCGTGGCATATAAAATCAGTGATGTCAGTCGGGCTCGGAAATTCACGTGAAGCCCAGCTACCCTTTGTAATATACTCCACTAACTGGGCTTTATCTTACTAAACCCCATACACATATTATCCTCAATGTTAAGACAGGTGATCCAAACCTTTTCTGTAAATGGATTATTTGCCTTATATCACCGTGAAACGGCCATCGAACCCTCACATATGAAGAGGCACACTGAATTAGTCTTCCGTTTAGATATATTATAGATGAGTTATTGAGCACCAAGGATCCGTGGCGCAATGGTAGCGCGTCTGACTCCAGATGAGAAGGTTGCGTGTTCGATTCACGTCGGGTTCAATCCCCCGAATCTTGGTCCTTACTTTTTTTCTGTTTAACCTTCTATGGCCTTCAAAAACTTTTTATACAAAGCCCACTGGACCTTCACATTGCAGAAGTTGTCCGTCCATACAATAAAAGTTCTTTTTTTTTTTTTTGGGTTGTCTTTTTGTAGTTAAAACATTTTTTTTTTTTGGTCAAAAGTTCAAAACAATTTGTAGTTAAAACAATTTAAATCAGAAAAAAATTGATTGAAATTTGAAACCCTCGTTAAACCCTATCGCCGCAAAACTTCGCCGCCGGGCACTTCCACCTCCGAAAAAGGCCATGAACTACCGCTTCCAGAACCTACTCGGCGCACCCTACAGAGGCGGAAACGCCGTCATAACCCAAAACACCCAGCTCATCTCCCCCGTCGGCAACCGCGTCTCCGTCACCGACCTCACCAAGCACCACACCGTCACTCTCCCCCTCAACACCTCTTCCAACATCTGCCGCCTCGCCGCCTCTCCCGACGGCACTTTCCTGATCGCCGTCGACGAGAACAACAGGTGCCTCTTCGTCAACGTCCCTCGGCGCGTGGTGCTCCACAGGATGAGGTTCGACGGCAAAGTCGGCGCCTTGAAGTTCAGCCCCGACGGGAAGCTCTTCGCCGTCGGGGTAGGGAAGCTGGTGGAGATATGGGAGTCGCCTGGCTTCAGCCGAGCTGCTTTCGCCTTTAGGAAGGTGAGGACTTTCGCTAATTCTGATGATAAAGTCGTCACCTTGGAGTGGAGCTTGGACTCTGAGTACTTGCTTGTCGGCGCGAAGGACTTGGCGGCTAGGTTGTTTTGCGTTAGGAAGCTGAAGGGTGTGTTGAATAAGCCTTATTTGTTTCTCGGGCATAGAGACTCTGTTGTGGGTTGCTTCTTTGGTGTTGATAAAGTGACTAATGAGGTCAACAGGGCTTTCACCGTTGCAAGGGATGGTTACATGTTTAGTTGGGGTTATGAATCAGAAGGGGGCCGCTCTGAGCCGATGTCTCCTGATACTCCTGAGAGGGCAGATGAGGTTATGTCTCCTGATATTAAGAAACGAAAAGAGTATGACGGTAGAGGTATTGATTCAGAGGATGAAGGGGAGGAGTATATGCATAGAGGGAAATGGAGTTTGTTGAGGAAAGATGGGTTTAATCAGGGATCAGCGAAGGTGACAGCTTGTGACTATCACCAGGGGCTAGACATGGTTGTTGTGGGGTTCTCGAACGGTGTTTTCGGGCTTTATCAGATGCCTGATTTTATCTGTATTCACCTGCTGTCTATTTCTAGGGAGAAGCTGACGACAGCTGTCTTTAACGGGCGTGGTAACTGGCTGACTTTTGGTTGCGCTAAGCTTGGGCAGCTGTTGGTCTGGGAGTGGCGATCTGAAAGCTATATACTGAAGCAGCAAGGACATTATTTTGATGTGAACTGCGTCACTTACTCATCTGATTCGCAGTTCTTGGCAACTGGTGCTGATGATAACAAAGTCAAGGTATTTAAAAAATCTCAAAGACTATACCACGCTTCTCATCTGCTTCTTACGTTAACCAGATTTTTTTAATGTTGCATTTTACAGGTGTGGAACGTTTCATCAGGAGCATGTTTCATCACCTTCACAGAGCACACCAATGCAGTTACTGCTCTTCATTTTATGGCTGACAACCACTCCCTCTTAAGCGCATCTCTGGACGGCACTGTTCGTGCGTGGGATTTTCGAAGATACAAGAACTACAAAACATATACAACCCCTACACCTCGGCAGTTTGTTTCCTTAACAGCTGACCCGAGTGGTGACGTCGTCTGTGCTGGGACTCTAGACTCATTTGAGGTAATTCAACTTAGGCCTTTGCTGCTTCCAGTCACATGCTCATAAATATTGAATCACTTTTTTACTTGCCTATGTGCAGATTTTTGTATGGTCCAAGAAGACAGGGCAAATAAAGGATATTCTGAATGGGCATGAGGCTCCAGTTCATGGGTTAATGTTTTCTCCCTTAACGGTAAATAAAGGATATTATGTTATGGTCCAAATATAATTTTGTTTCTTGGCTCAAAACATTGATGTGAAAAAAACTGAGAACTATATCCATATTTCAATCTCTGCAGCAAATTTTAGCTTCATCTTCATGGGACCAGACGGTTCGGTTGTGGGATGTGTTTGCTAGCAAAGGAACAGTGGAAACGTTTCAACACAACCACGATGTTCTGACAGTCACCTTCCGTCCTGATGGCAAACAGTTAGCCTCGTGTACGCTAGATGGGCAAATCCATTTCTGGGACACTGTTGACGGTGTGTTGATGTACACCATAGAGGGGAGGAGAGATATTGCTGGAGGTCGCAACATGACTGACCGTCAGTCCGCTGCTAATTCAAGCTCTGGAAAGTGCTTTACAACACTGTGCTATTCCGCTGATGGAAGCTATATTCTAGCTGCGGGAAATAGCAGATATATTTGCATGTATGACATCTCTGATCAGGTTAGCTAATCAGTACTTCTTTGCCTATGCATGAAGCTAGTGCTTTGCTTATGAATGAAGTCATAAGGTCTGCAATATTACTTTTTCAGGTTCTGTTGCGTCGTTTCCAAATATCACATAATCTCTCGTTAGATGGGGTTCTTGACTTCCTCAGCTCCAAGAAGATGACAGAAGCAGGACCAATGGATCTGATTGATGACGACAACAGCGATGAAGAAGATGGCATTGATATACAGTCTCGTGGGAATTTGGGTTATGATCTGCCTGGTTCCAAGCCTAACCGGGGAAGACCCATTATCCGGACAAAAGGCCTCAGCATAGCCCCAACTGGGAGGAGCTTTGCAGCTGCAACAACGGAAGGAGTTCTCATATTTTCTATCGACGAGTCCTTCATCTTTGATCCCACCGATCTTGACATAGACGTGACACCAGAGGTGAGGTTTCTTGCATCTCTATAATTCTGATGATATGTTTTCAAAAGCTAAATTAATGTGTTGTTTTGTGTAGGCGGTTGAGGATGCCATAAAGGAGGATGAAGTGAGCAGAGCGCTTGCACTTAGCATGCGTTTGAACGAAGACAGCCTCATAAAGAAATGCATCTTTGCTGTATCTCCTGCAGACATAAAAGCTGTTGCCATGTCTGTCCCCCAGAAATACTTAGAAAGGCTTATGGAAGCTCTGGTGGATCTGCTTGAGAACTGCCCTCATCTTGAGTTCTTACTTCACTGGTGTCAGGTATGCTCATTTTGTTCCATGACTGATCTCTAGTCTCTACCCAAACTGCTCTTAGCTGATCAGACTCTTTTTGTGTGTTCAGGAAATCTGCAAGGTACACGGAAGCTACATTCAGCGAAACTACAGAAACCTACTTCCTGCATTGAAGTCGCTGCAGAAGGCGATCACCAGAGCTCACCAGGATCTTGCAGATATGTGTTCTTCCAACGAGTATACGCTTCGTTACCTGTGTTCTGTTCCTAACAATCACTGAGTATGTTCTCCTCGGAAATTTTCATCTTTCCTTTTCGGGGAAACACTTTTAAGATAAGTTTTGAATGCTCAATACAAAATGCAACCTTAACAAAAGTTTGAAAAAATGATTTTAGACACAATCTTTTGATTGAATATGCTAAGATGAGCTTGCAGCAAATCTAATATGCTAAAATACAAACAATATAAAGATGATTGTGCCTAGAGGCTGAGCTGAGATGTCTCTATAAAAACCTAAAGACTTTTGAGTGTACAATATAATATTCAAAACTTTGATCGAATTCATTATACACTCGGCACTTGGAGTCTTCACGGATACCATCTGGGGTACATGGTCCCATGGGGGTAATCGACAGCACTTGCTTGTCTCCTTGTACCATTAAAAGGATTGATGAAAGCATCAAAGGTGAGATGGCTCAAGGGATTTTGGTTGTAGTGTGGAGGAAACTGATAGAGAGGGCGATCCAACAATGGTGGTGTCTCTTCTACTTCCCATCTACGAAGAGCGTTGAGCGTATCAATGTACTCCGCTTCTCTATCTCTCCGCAACTGCTCCAAACGGCTCAACATTGGCGAAATAAAACCAGGGTGCTCAGCTTTCAAATGAGTCTTGAGCTGAGAATAGGTCCCAGAGAAATGGCACCCGTCCACAGAACAGCACCTAGGTCTCGCGTTCATGAACCTCCGTGCGGGAGTGGACTTCATCGTCCCGTGAACCTCTCCTCTGCAGTAAGGACACTTGAGAGTCTTGCTTCTGTTGTTCTTGTTGTTGTTGCTGTACTGCTTGAAGCAGTTGGAGTGACGGGAGCTGGTGTCGCACATGTAAGCACGACAACCTTTGGAGGAAGAAGAGCATTGCAAGAGGACGGCATTGTGTGGCGGCTCCAAGCAGATGGCACACCTCACATCTTCCCATTCACTCACACTACTCTCTGGCACAAGAGGTGGTGACGACTCTGCTTCTTTTTGTTTCTTGCTCCGACATGAGCGAAGCGGGTAAGGAGATGCCCTCTTCCTGGTGCTTGAAACCGGTAAAACCTGTCTTTCCTTGAGCATCTCACAGTCTGAAAACAACACAAAAAGAGTTAAAACTCAAATCTATTATAGAGAAGGCATAGAAACATGAATCAGTTCCCCTACTGTGAACGTTACATTATCTACAAATAATGAACAAAAGCAGCAGGTAAGATGATGTTTTTTTTTTCAAATCAAAACTAGAAAGATGATATTCAATTAAATGTTGAAAGCTATTTATTTCATCACAAACAGTTGTAAGAGTTGAGGATCCTCTAAATCAACACATTAACATTCGATTCTGTTGCAGATTTCTAAGCATGAAACAGATCAATTCGACTACAATTCAACGGTTGGATGAAATCTTCACCAAAACAACAAAGCAAACGAGAAATGGATGGCCAGAATTTTTTGATCACATCCGCAGACCGCTAAACCACTCGGATCGAGAGATTCATCGCCCACAGAAACAAAAGATATAATAAAGAAATTATTACCTGGTCGGAGAAATGAAAAGAAGCTTTGAGAGAGAAAAGTATTATCGTAATGAGTTACGTAATGAAACGGTGAAGATGAGGAGAGAAACAATTAAAAAGATTATGGATGCGCGTGCGTGAATGTGAGATTGCCTGTGAGTTCAGGTTTTTTATAGGCGTCGTAGATACGTTTTTTCAGACATGACGAAAGTGCCCTGCTGTTCTGTAAGTCCACCTTCTTCTTCTACTTTCCTTTGCCCATTAAAACCCACATTTGTCTTTTTGACTTATTTTCCGTTACTTTTCCCTTTTAAACGGCTTCTCAAAGTTTTCGTGCTTTTTTTGTTTTTGCCACATTCAGTACGTGTCGCACGTAAAACACAAGCTACTATGCTAAGTATTTTTCATTCAAATCTGTTAGAATGTTTTATTTAGATTCATCATATTTGTTTCCATATATTTATTTTTGACAATGATTTGTTTCCATATATATTATATAAAAACAAACATAATATCTAAAGTCATGTGGTTATCTACTCTCATATCAATTCTACAGCTGTTGGGATCTCTATAGATGTTGATAATCAATTATCTCATTCTAACCAACTTTCATATATCATCTTTCTTATTTAGTTGGGTGAATGAAGGAAGATATATAATCAAATTAGCTAACATATATATATATACACAGTCTTTTTCTTCTTGTGAGGTATAATGTATATACATATTATCTATGACATCTGTAAGGTGTACAAGATTATCTTACATTCATGCAAAATACATGTCCAGTATAAACGTACATACCATAATCCTTGTATACAGGTGTAAGGAATTAGTCTGATCATTGAGCAAATGTAACCATACCATTTTTCTTATAAAATTTAAACCCAAAAAAAAAAAATTATCGGGAACAGATTACATCATAAACTCAGCCCAACTATCGAGTCATGTCGGCCCAATATAGAAAAAGGCCATACAACCCACCCAATCTAGTCAAACCCGACCCGACCCGTAGCTTTTAACTGTGAAGTAGTGAAGACTTGAACCCTAAACCCGCGTCGTCTCTCTCCTTCTCTTTCTGCTTCTCTCTTCTCTCTTCTCTCTTCCATCGCCGACGATGGCTAAAGAAAAACTGAAGCCTCTTCTCACCTCTGATGGAGGTTTGCTTTACTCAATTCTAACGCTGCGCAGCTCCTTCACATGCTTAAACACCTTACTCTCGTTTTGTTCTGTGTTAATTCAACAGGTGAAATCGCAGAGACTCCTCCCCGAGAGAAGAAGCATAAGAAGAAGAACAACAAGAAGCGATCTGAACCTGATCCAGACTTACCTTCAACGCGTGATTCCGGTAAGAGATAATTAAAAAGTTTACAGCTTTAGCTCTGTACTTGTCAAGCTAGGTGGTTTATAAAGGCTCCATTTTTAAAGTTAGGGTTCTTAATCTGATGTAGGTGTTGTTGATGAAGATAGAGACGGAGTGTTAGTAGACGACGAGCCAACGATGGGTGATAAGTTCGAGAGTCTTAACTTACTAGGCGGAGAGAAAGTTATCAGTGATGATAATAAGCCTCCTACTGCAGCTTCCGTTAATGTTCTTCTGAGACAAGCATTGCATGCTGATGATCGGTCGCTTCTACTTGATTGCTTGTACAACCGAGATGAACAGGTTCCTCTGTCTGTTTTTTACTTCGCTCTTTGGTTTCTTCTTAATGCTTACAGTTTATGTATGTATGTATGCTTTTGTATAGGTGATTGCTAATTCGGTTGCTAAGTTGAATTCAGCAGAAGTACTCAACCTTTTGAATTCTCTTTTACCAATATTACAATCAAGGTGAGAGTTTGAAGATATTATATGTTTTGTGTTTGTTGACTCTGATCTCAAGTGTTGACTTTTTTTTAAAAATACTTTCTTGGTTTGCCAGGGGTGCAGTGTTAGCTTGTGCGATTCCTTGGATAAAGTGTCTGTTACTTACTCATTCCAGTGGGATTATGTCCCAGGAGTCATCGTTGCTTGCGTTAAACTCCATGTACCAGGTTAGGAACTACATTAGTTTATTTGTATGACTATGCTCAGTGCTCACCATAGCGGAGTGGTTGATATGGTATTTGATTGTTTGTGGTTGTGGATGCAGCTCATTGAATCACGGATATCAACTCTTCACACTGCTGTACAAGTTTCAAGCGAATTGGACTTGGTATGTATTGTCTTCCCCTGAAACGAGGGAATGATCTGATTTCAGTATGTAGCCTAGGGGTAGCATTAGGAGGTTTTGGTGTTTGTTTGAATAACGCATAGGGAGTCCTGATGTCGCTTTTTATGGATAACGCTGACATTTGGACAGTAGAGTATGTTACTAATTCGTTGTTGGTTGTTATTATGGCAGATTGTGGACGACTTGGATGAAGAAGAAGAAGATGAAGGTCCTGTGATCTATGAGGACAAGGACAGTGATGAAGAAGAAGAAGGAGAAGGAGCAGAGGAAGCAATGGAGACAGATGAAGAGGCAGACGAATCAGAGGATGAAGAAGCTGCTGATGGTGTCAATAGTTTTGAAGATTTTGACGACATGAGCGATTGAGAAGACTTCCTTTAAACGGAAAGAGTTTTGATTTGTGTGAGGTACAAGTCTCGGCACGAATTTTGTAATACGCAATGGTTGAATCAGTTCTTCGACTTTGTCCTGTGAGAGAGTTTATTTTTCTTAAAAAAGGTTTGACGGCAATATGAAAAGTTAAGCATGGTATAGAATTTACATTTTCCAATAAGCTTTAATTAAATAAATCCATTTCCAATCATTTACAACTTTGATAAAGTAATAAACTCATATTGATGAAGTTTGCTTTGGTCCATTGAGAGAGCATGGTGAGTCACATGCTGAATAGAGTGACTTCTGCTCTGGAGTGACAAAAGAGCATTGGACACAATAAGGTGCTCCTAGATGGCTGGCGATTTATATATCCTTGCCACACGTCCACCACTTCACTCCAGAATGACACGCTTCTGCCAGATGTAGCTTTGGGAGATAGGGAACTTTTGCCACGATGCTGCCAGCCCATCCATGATTTGCGTAGTCACCGTCAAGCATGGTATAGAAAACGTACGATGGATCATAAAATGAGAAAAGCCTTGAAAAATAGAGCACAGCTGATTATAGAAGAAAATATATTGTCTATTTGGCGAGCGGACAAAAGGAGGAGTTCAGTCAGTGGCGGACCCAGCCCATTTGTTTAGGAGTGTCAGAAGTTTAAGCTTCAGTCTAGCATAAAACATTTTTTATAAAAATTAGTAAAAAGATGGTCTATAATGGACTTGAACTCGGGAATGATGGGTCAATAGAGGGAGCTTTTAGCCAACGAGGCAACAATTTCTTCATGTCCAAAGACCAAACTTTGGAAGTTTTGTATTTAACCTGTGTCAGGTGACACCCCTTCCTAACACATGGGTCTGCCTCTGAGTTCAGTGTGAAGGCCGGCCAAAACGTGGGCCAAGCACAAGTCAGTGGTCTTTTAGTTCAGTTTCCCCCCCCATTACTTGTCACTTTTTATTTAATAGAAGTGGAAAAAATGAAAATTCTTATGTTTTTGATATCAGGTGAAGAGGGATGATTGCAAAGTAGACAACAACACCAACTCTTCTCAAACTTCAGGCTTTCTCCAGCAGGTTAACTAACACATAAACCCTATACATGTTGCTTTTATATTTTTGGTTAAGAATGGTGATTTTATCAGAAAGGGGAGAAGGTGAAGAGCATGGCACAGGGAGCATCAGATGCTGTTGATATTTGCCTAAGTGTTGAGAAGTCTCTAACCCAAGAAGAAGGTTTCAGAGTTACCATTAAGACTAAAAGAAAGCATGCAGAGCTCACGTGATGTTTTAACGGTTTAGAGAGACAGAGGAGTAATTAACCTCAGTCACTGCGAGTTGGCCTTTGTCTTCTTCCTCTGTACGGGAAAAGCAAAAGGAGAACAGAGGAGAGAGAGAGGAGCGTTGCACCGTCATAGCAATGCTATAAAGCCGACAAAGAGCTGAAACATTAAAGTTAAGAGAGGAAGTAGAGAAGCAGATAACGGCCGCAAGGCTAGCGTTTCGTTATATCTCTAAAGGTTATTTGTAACCAAGCTTTCTAGTGGATTTCCGAGCAAGCCTCGGCCTAGACGTAGCGACCTTACACTGAGGCGTGAACTGGGTGAAATTGTGTGTGTCTTTGCTTTACTTTCATAACGTAATACACACGAGTGAACAAACGAGAGAGGTGAGTGAAATCGCGAACTTACAGAGCATAAAACAGAGTAAAGAACCAAACTTTTACTCAACAGATGCAGTGAAGAACAAACTGGGGATGAACAATGCCAATGATTATAAGAACAAGAATCCTAACAACACAACCTGTCCAAGCATGCCTGGTCATCCTCCTTCCGATATTTAACTTTGTTTTCTTCACAAAACGCATCTTTTTTAATTCCACTAACCAATCTGTAATAAAAATAAAGGGATCCACACAATACATTCAACCCAACACATGTTCAAAACTTGGCTTTAGTCTTGGGAATTCAAAATAAAAAGAAGAAATATTGAGACTTTGGTTATAGTCTTGGGAATGATCTTTCTATCTCAAGCACCGCTTCTATTGATGGGATCACCTTGTGCTCCATCAGTGAAATGATTCCCTCAATAAAAGGAATTCTCAGAGACGTTTCAGTTTGTCAAAGATCTGCAACAGGGGATGATGATGATGATCTTCTGAAATGGACGGAAAATGCATAAACAGCTTAGGGTAGACATGAAAGCTGAGAAAAGCTCCAGTAGGGAAAAGGAGAGTTGTTTTGGTGAAGGAGAAACACGTAGAGTAGTAAGAACCGATCCAGTAGGGAAAATTTCTAAACTTCTTTTTTCGTCCCACATCGGTTTCTTGACTTAAAATTGTGTTGTTTAAATAAGTCCTTAAACCAAAGATGTACGTCGAGCTCAGTAACAAGTGCTTGTGACCCATGTGGGGACAATAAGTTGGTTGAACACTGGCCCGGTCCTCGGGTCGGATCTGTTGTGGCATTGTTCTGGGCTGCCCAGTCCAAGCCGAGAGTGGTCCGTGTGTGTTGAGCGAAAGCTCGACCCAGGCGGTCCCTAAAGTGGTGGGCAATGCGTGAGGCTGGTTTCACAGAGCAGCGATCACCTCCCTCTCTCGGCAGTGGACGGATTACGGCTCAACGCCACTCAGATCCACCATGGCCTGCTGGCTCGTACCCAGCTGAACAACCAATTTTTTGGTTTTTTCCACTATTAATTTTTACTTTTTACATTTCCTTCATCAACAGTCAAATACGGGAAATGCAATAACGATTCACAGACAAACCTACCACGTTACTGTAACGTGGTCCACGTATCCCTTATATATTATTTTATGAGCATTAGAAATAAGTAACCTTTAACTCATGTGTGATTTACAAATGTGCCATTTCCTAGGTGTCATCACCACAAGCTCTCTCACCATCTATTTTCAAAACCCCTTAGTTAACTAGACTAATTACAATAACTTGCCATTAGTCATTATATTGAAACTTAACTAATATACTCTAAACTTTTACTTATTGACTAACCAAATAAATCATGTCTACGATTTATGGTTTCAGTTATTATTTACCATATGCTATTACACGGTTTAATTATGATGCATTCCATTATTATTTACATGGTTTTCGCATTATTATTTACCAAACCAAAAATATGGTAAATACGATTGTTTGTTTCGGTCTTACCAGAGACCAAAAATACTCTGGAACATATTCTATTATACAGTTTTTAGCTTTCATGATTAAACCGTACGTGGTTAAATACTATTTTGATTATTAAATGACTTTTTATGAAGTTTACAATGTTTTTCACTATACGACCAATACAACCGTTAAAAACATAGTTTAAAATCATTACACTTAAGTAGAATATTTCAAAAGCATAGTTTAAAATTATTATAATTGAGTAGAATATTTTGTTATCATCAAACGATCCAGAATCATTATTTTCATGTGATATTAAGCGATTATGTATTTTGTATGATTCGATGCTCTAATATACTAAGTCATTCATATTTGAGGCTCTGAATCATATGGTTTCCCTAAGTATATAAAATACAATTTCGGACCAATGATGATGACATGTTGTAACTTAAAACCATAATATAAAATCGTAATAAAACTGGATGGTTTGATTTGATGAAATCAAACCATCCATTTATGTAATCATCAAAATCATTGTAAGTTATGTTTTAATGCTGATTTTAAATTAGTCAAGTTTGATGCAAGTTATTTTTAAAAGAATCTGATTACTGAAAAAATTAAAACGTACGTTTACGGTCATTTATTCAGCCTGATGTATTTTCGTAAAGTTAGAACTATGAATTCTCAATCACAGAGTTCTTTACTGTAAAACCCACATGATTTTGAAAAATCTTCCTATGTTAATTATATCATTAATAGCTTAATTATGCCTTTGATTCGTTTATAATAAATAAAAGATCTTCAATCCTTTGTCAATCACGTAGGAATATTTCTGGTTTGGAATTGTATTCTCCTCTATTTATCATATTTTAGGAATGTAAAACCCGTTATGACTACATATTGATTGTATTTCAAATTTTAAAAATAATTTTGACATAGTATTATTATTTCATATGCACCGTCGAATCATACAAATATAGAAAATACTTGTGATTGACACTGATTGACCATTTATCTTTTGAGAATCCAATCATGCGAGAAATTAGTTATTTTAGTATTTAATGTGATTGTATATTAGATTAAATGTGAAATGCTATCATATAAGGAATAACTTTTAATGTTAAACTTTATTATCATGCTTTAGTCAAACTTTCCTTCTTTTTATTTTTATATATTCTCAAAAATAAAAAGATGTAAAATATAAATGACATAGTGATGTAAAATATAAATACATTTTATTTATTTTTGAGAATAATAACTAATTTTATATAAATTTTGATTACTCATATAAATTCACTCCCATGATCTATACTTCAAGTACACACAACCAATAACACAAGTTTTTTTTTTAAAAGCGAAGCTTATCTTATATAGATATACACAATCTCCTCCAATCATTCATTATAAAATATATAGTACTAGGTGTTTTCCTGCACCATGTGCAGTAAATTTTTTTAAAAATATTTTCTAACAGATAAATATAAATTATATTTATTTTTTATTAATATTATAAATTTTCTTTTTCTTATTAATATTTTAATTTAAATTGATTTAACTGAATATTAAAATTAACATAAAAACAATTTTGTTTATTTTGAAATATATTTAAGAATGTGCATGTATATATTTAAAATTATAATCTTAGGTAGATTTTTCAATCTATTTATTTTAATTAAATATGTAAAATTGCATAATTGTCAAAAATTAAAATTAAACAATATTTATAAAATCTGTAGATATATATATATATCTAGATTTTGATCTGCGCTTAGAAAGCGCAGGATTATTTTTGTTGACATATTTATATATTTACTAAATTCAACTAAAAAATCATAATCATATATTACAGGATTATTTTAGTAGATTTGTTTTTATCTTGTATTTATCCGCATGGCGCTAAGAAACTAATGATTTTACGATTTAATTTGATTTTATGATTTAATTTTTATAATTTTCTAAAAATATGTATATATTTTTGAAATATTTTTAATTTAAATGATATTTCAAAATCTGAAATACCATAATTGAATATATTTATTTTAATGATGATTTATGAGTTATTACCATATTTTTAAAAAGTCCAAAAATATAAATCGACAATAAATGTAATACATGAGTTATTACCATATTTAAAAAGTTTACCAAAAATATAAATTAACATTAAATATAATTTTCCATGTCATATTAATCTATAAGACATGTCATCAATTTTAGTAGCCATGTCATATTATTTTTGTGAAAATGATTGTAAAAGACATGTGGCAAAATCACTTCTCAAATATAGTCTAGGGGATGAAAATTTCATAATTTTCAAAAATTAAAATAAAAAAATATTTATAAAATCTGTAGATATATAAGAAACTAATGATTTTATGGTTTAATTTGATTTTATGATTTAATTTTTGTAATTTTCTAAAAATATGTATATATTTTGAAATATTTTTAATTTAAATGATATTTTGAAATTTGAAATGCCATAATTGAATATATTTATTTTAATGATGATTTATGAGTTATTATCATATTTTTAAAAAGTCCAAAAATATAAATCGAAAATAAATGTAATATATGAGTTATTACCATATTTTAAAAAGTTTACCAAAAATATAAATTAACATTAAGTATAATTATCCATGTCATATTAATCTATAAGACATGTCATCAATTTTATTAGTCATGTCATATTATTTTTGTGAGAATGATTGTAGAGAAGACATGTGGCAAAAATTGTCTATGTCATATTAATCTATAAGACATGTCATCAATTTTAGTAGCCATGTCATATTATTTTTGTGAGAATGATTGTAGAGAAGACATGTGGCAAAATCACTTCTCAAATATAGTCTAGGGGATTGAGACTATGACTTTTACATTTTCAATACATATATATTAAAATTTATAAATTTTTTAGTTCATTCATCCTGCGCATGGCGCAGGTTATCACCTAGTGTTAGTTAAGCTGTGATCTTCTTAACCTTTGTTATGTTATTATTTTCTTGGTTAAAACTTAAAATAAAGCGGGAGGGGCTACCGGAGCGACGAAAGTTAAAGCGTGCGAGTTAAGGAAGCTAATCTCCGCTTAAACCGTAATTCTTGCCGTGTAAACAATTTTATGAAAAATGGTCAAATCCCAATTTTATTTATCTTTTTGGAATTTTGCTTCCTTGTTTCTCATTATTAACAAAGTCAAATTCAATAGTTAGGCAACATCTCTTGCATTTCGTCCAAGCAGAATATTTAGATTTTAATGATGTTTTTCAATAGTTAAAACATGATTATAATGCATGCCAATGTATGTACTATTTACTTATAAAATAACTCTCATACGTTTTGTATTTACCTCTCTGATTTCTGTGTTCAGTGTAAGAGATGAGATATCGCTCAAAAATAAGCTGAAGTTGTAAAATTAAAATCACTAATTTCTGCTTTGGTCAACATCATTGCATAAAGTATATGCGGTGGCTTGTGGATGGTTCTTCTGCTTCTGAGTCGCGTATATAAACTGGAGACTCAAGATTCCATTTTTATTCCTTCAACATTCAAACATGGTTACCATAGAGAGGAAAAGTCAATCGTTTCCTTCTCATCTCTCATAAGAAAATATATATATATATATATTTTTTTTTTGAATAAATGTTAAATTTTATTCAAGCCAAAACGTTTTTTACATCAAGTGCACCTGTGGTTTTGAGTATTTACATTTAAATTTTATTTCCTTCTCTCATAAGAAAATATATGATCAACACTCCCTATAAATACATAGGTTTGCGAGCATCCTAAGAAAAAAACCAAACCCGGAAACAAAAACAATCTTACATAAACGCAATGAAGAACAACAAAAAGAGCAATATAAAGATGAGTTCAGGCTGTTCAGCACAAGAAAGTGGTAGTAGTACTACAAACATCGTTATTACAGAGACGAGGAATAAGAAGGTAGAGAGGAATGCATCAATGGACGTGGACCAGTGCGCGGAAGCTTTCATCACAAATTTCAGAAAGCAGCTTCTTCTCCAGCGTCTGGAATCCATTGAAAACATGCTCTCCAAGGGACTTTAAGACTAGTTTGTTAATAAACACTTGTATGTGTGTATGTATTACTCCTCATGTATTATTTCCTTCTGTTATATGCGCTGACTAGCTACTACGGTCTAGAATGCATTAACCAAGAGAGAATAACAGCCAGTTTTATATGGTTTTGACTTCAAATTAGTTGGTAATGAATAAATTCATGTATGTTATTTATATACTAGTCTGTTGTGAATTCGGGTACTATATACCGAGGGTAGCTATGTTTCATCCTAAATTTCATGATAAATATAACATTCCATGATTTGTTCAAAAAAAAAAAAAAAAAATAACATTCCATGAAAAATCTTTTTTTTTTGTGCAACGGCTTAAATTTAAATAGAAAGCAAAAGAGTCTGGGTCCTGAACGGGCTAGCCCATCACTGGGTTACAACAGAAGCAGAAAAACGAAAAGCCCTAAGGGCCTGTTTAGCGATGAAATCCGCGTCTCTGTTCTGAGAACGAGAGATGTGGGAGAAACGAGAACATGCAAAGGCAGAAGAGATTTGGTTGATATCTTTGAGGATACCAAAGATCTCCTTGATCTGGGAGTTGCTTGAGATAGCTCTGATGAGCGTTGAGCAGTCGGAGAGAAAGAGAATCTCTGAGATTCCTTTCGATGCTGCGGTCTGGAGTCCTAGGCGAAGAGCTAGTGCTTCTGCCACTAGGGGTGAGGCGACGCTATCGATTGTCTGTGATCCTGACTCCTGGATGTTAGAGGCCGTATCCTTAATCAGCCACGCTAGTCCAGCTCTCCTGGTGGATGAATCCCAAGCGGCATCAATGTTACAAGTGATCGTCGATGGCGGGGGTTGCTGTGGGCGTCGGTGGCTTCGATGTTCTTGATCTGGTGCGAGGGGTTTCTCCTTAGTGTCCTGAGCGATATCCCATTCACGAGCTGCCACTAGCGCTTTTGTCGCGATTTCCATCGGTTGCGCCGTTTTATCTTCGAAGATGAGCCGGTTGCGAGCCGTCCAGATCATCCAACAGACCCAAGGGAGGATACTGTGTTTGATTCCTGTTGGCGGAAGGCATTTGAAGCTCCTGGCTAGTACCACTACTTGTTTGAAGTTTGTCTCCTCAGCTAGGTGAACTGGTGTTGATAGGGGGATTTGTCTCCAAACTTCTTTAGCGAAAGGGCAGAGGAAGAAAGTATGCATAGCTGTCTCTGTTTCTTTACAACGAGGGCATAGAGCATCAGCAGTTACTCCTCGACGTTGTAAGTTTTCTCCAAGAGGTAACGCATTTTGAATGATTGACCATAAGAAAACTCTGAGCTTAGGAGAGAACTTCCCTGACCAAACATCTTTTACCCATTTGAACTCCAGGTTCTGGTTTGGTTCGGCAGCATGGCCCAGAGGCATTGGCAGCAAAGAGGCTGCTTTGGAATTGTACCCCGACTTCGTTGAGTATACTCCCGACTGGAGTGGGTGCCACACATAAGAGTCTTCTGCTCCTGTGAGGCTTGGCTTCAGACACTGGATTTGCTGCGAGAAATCTGGTAAGATTTCCTCTATTCTCTTTTTATTCCATTGGAGATCAGAGGTTAGGAGATCTGAGACACGAAAATCCAAAGCCGATTCATGGACAGGGCCAAATGGTTTGCTGTTTGAGTCAAGACTAATCCATGAATCTTTCCACACTCTCGTTGTCTGACCGTTTCCTATAACTCTTCCTAGGTTCTCTTTGAGGAGGTCACAGCCGTAGAGAATGCAGTGATTCACTTGATTCACAAACATCAACAGAACATAATAAAACAATAAGAGAAATTATATTTTATTTAATATATGCTCTTTTAAATTCATTGATTCACGTCGGTCTCTTATTCATCTATCCTATTAAAAGTGAAGTACAAATAAAAAATAACCCTTACTTTTTCTAAATATTTACCACTGAATGCCACTACATTAATTAACCAAAAATCAATTAACACATTTAACCAAAATAGTCATATTATTCACTTACCAAAAAAAGAACATCATGTGTATTTTTTCCAAACCTCGAGATAATAAACCGGTTGATTTACACCAGTGTCTAAAATTATATAAACTTTCACAATAATAATAAATCTTGATGTAAATTACAAACCAAAGTTACGATGTATGTAGCTACAAACCTTCACAGTAATACTAAACCCGATTGTTTTGTATATGTATCTACCTGTATTAAATAAAAATGTATCTGCCATTATTCAAACTTTTACGATTGACGAGATACATTTAATATAAACTTTCTTTTTATAAAGGTTTTGAATATTTTTGTTGTAAACCGTAAAGGTTTTGAATATTGCTATTGATTTGATTTATAAAAAGAAACATATATTCCCTAACAGTTCCTAACATATTTTTAACTTATTCCTAAAATCTCTATATATCTAAAAAATGAAGATTTTATAATTATGATTCACAGATAATCTTCTATTTAAATTTATTAAAATGAAAGTACAATCTTTAAATGATATATATATATATATATATATATATATATATATTATTTGATTTCACCTGCAAAATATAAACTATACATGTTTTATTAAAACGTATAAAGTTATTTTGAATTATAAGAATACAACCAAAAATTCAAAATAAATATAGAAATGGAATTTATTGTCAATATTATAAAGCTTAGAGACATGTCTAATATTTTAAAAGGATAACGTATTAAGTTACATAAATATTTTATTTTGGATAGTAGTATATTATAAAAAAGTAATTAGTCTATGCTACTAAGAAAAATTGAAAGTTCATTATACTATCAGAAAATATCTATCTGAACCCGTCTAAAATATACGAAAAATGGATCAATTTAATTACTTAATTTTTTTTGTTTAAAATAATCATAAAACAACATTTAAACTTTATATACATATTTCAAAACAAGAAGATAATTTAATGTTGATTTATATAAAAAATTGAGAAATATACATATATTCAAAAATTAAATTTTACTAAAATATTTTCCACTAATCATTATTAAAAAATCATTTTCAATATATATATGGAAAAATACAATACAAAACCCAATTTAATATAACAACTTAAATTAGGGGTTTTATACTTTACATTAAGTTTTAAAATATAATATATGTGATTATTTATATGATGGTACGTATAAAATACTATTAAATTTATGATTACTTATACGACGGTACATATAAAATACTATTAAATTTACGATTAATTATATGATGACACATATATGATATATAATAGTGATTAAGGATGGATGTTCGGGTACCAATTCAGGTTTGATTCGGGTCTGTTTGGGTTTTGGGTTTCCGGGGTCAAAAATTTCAGTCCTATTCTAATATTTCTAAATTTTGGTTCGAATTCGATTTTGATCTTTGCAGGTTCAGTTGAGGTTCGGATAATCATTTAAATTATTTTTAAAATTTTTAAAATTCATTATATACTTTAATTTTCTCAAAATTTATAAATAAATAATATTTTACATATAATTCGAATAGCATATGTAAGAATACCTTAATTAACATATAAATTGGTTTGGTTTAAATATTTGGATAGAAAATCAATATTTTTTTCAAGTATTTTGGTGTTTTGAGTATACTTTAACTATTTTGGATTTTTTACTTTTTACTATTTGTGTATATTTTCAAGTATTAAAACCAAATTAAAAAATCATGTATATTATGGATGTTTTATATAAATTAATTCTATTTCAAATACATTTGGGTACTCAAAATATTTCGGTTCGGTTTTGGTTCTCTGAATACCAGAATTTTGAATAGTTCAGATATTTGATCAATTTTGGTTCGGGTTTGATACTATTTTTTCGGATCGGCTTCGGTTCGATTCTTCGGATTTGGATCTTTTGTCCAGCCCTAATATTGACATAGAAACAAATAGCAATATACTTTTGAAAAATACATCCGCGCAGGTGCGCGGGTTAAAATCTAGTTACATTTATAATCAAGTAGACAATACATATACACACAATGACAACAGAGACAGAGATCGTTACGGGTAGACCACTTGGTGGATCTGAGTTTGCGGTTGCACCATCTGATGGAGTTTGACTCTTGAGAAAGACCGAGCCATTCCTTCTACGAGAGGGACGATGGGGAGGCTGTCACAGTTGCAGATCTCGATCATGAAACCATCAGGGTCGTGGAAAAAGAGCTGGTCCACTTGGATCCCTACTTCTTCCACTTTAGACCTCACATACTCTATCTCCATTTCCTCAAGCTTCTTCTCCACTGCTCCCATACTCTCGCACTGCATTTCCACAATTAACAAGTTTCTTCTTTTTTTTTGATGAAATTTCAAATTTATTCATCCTTTAAGGGAACTGACATTTACAAAAGAATAATAAGTATAACTTTGACTTCTAAGCTACGCTAAACAAGTTTCTTCTTTACACTAAACCTTACAACAATCACCACATATATGCCAAAACAGAGTAACAACCATATGTATTGGAATAATATCTGATGTTAGTCTCATTCTCTCTCAACACACAATGTATGTTTCAATTCTCACAACCAAATGGTTTGTTGTCTAATCCACGGTAACAGTTCTACTTACGCAATTATAAGGAACATTTTTTTATTGATCTTAAGGGAGCATATATATTTAGAGCTTGTAAATTATGTTTTGGATTTAAAAGGCAAAAGTAAAAACAAAAAAGGGTAAAAAATTAACCTGGAAAGAGATATGATTATCTTTGGGGTTTATTTCAGTCTTCTTTGGAAGTTTCTCAGGTTCTAGGGCACGCAAGAGGTGTATTCCAATTCCATGTCCAAATAACCTAAAAACATTTTTAAAACTCATTAAATAGTGTTTTTTTGTAAACTCTTTCAAAATTCAGATATAACTAAGAGAGGGTACCAAGCGCCTTCAAAATTTAAAGATTCAGGTCTTCGAATAGGGGAGAACCCTAAGACCTTCTGGTAAAAGTTCATAGATTCTTCGATGGATCGGCACAAGAGAGACACATGGTTCAGTGACGTGAGATGGAGAGGGTTTCCTGCGTTCTCCTTCATCTTCCCGAGATAACTCCTAAGAAACAAAATGCAACGCTGCCTCCGATCAACAAGAAAACAATCCAAATACAACGGTGATGCACATACACGTGTATATATATATATATATATATATGTAAGTATAGACGTGTAGAAGGAAGTTAATTGGATAACTGCGAAACTTATCTGATAATCAACCACTTGACCAAGCTGGTGTATTTGTAGAAGGAGTCTACGCAAATGGTATATGTATTCTTACGAAATTTAATCTCCATAAATTAGGCCTATAACTGCATAATTTATTAACTGTTTTAGCCTTTACAGGATTTGGATATTAGAAACTAATCACCATGATTAACAATAGTACGTAGTATAAATGAATAAAAAATGTATGATGTTGAAAAGGAAATCAATGCAATTCGTGATCGAAATGAGGATGGTATAGTTATATACTACGTAATGAAATTAATAGAAAGTAATCAATAATGTGATGAACAACAACTAGCTCTACTATACACTAATACACAATAACTACTAGGACATATATATATAAACAATTGAAAAGTTTATGTGGTTTGTAAAAAAAGGAAAGGTGAAAATCTGTGAAATTGGGCAACCTCATTCGGAAAATGTTGTGATCTTGTTGCTGTCAGGATGAGTTCGACACGTAAAACAAAAAAAAAACATGTTATTATAAGATAGACATGATTCTGGACGCGTCCGCAATTACTAAACATAACTCTTTATCTTGTATTGTGTATAAAAGATTTTGGTCGTTTTGAGAACTTAAAATATTTTGGTCTTGCGCTGCCGAATCCAGCTCATTTTAGGCTGTCCCAATTAGCAAAAACTTTTGTTTGCGATATTTTGGGGTGTGTCAAAATGATTTGTTTAAAATATTTTAAAGGTTGACAAAAAATGTTTAAAATGTATTTGAAATAATAATAAGATGTTGATTTTTTGGTCGTCTAATAACTTATTGACCTTTTGTTTTTGAGCATTGTCAAAAAAGACAATTTGTTTTTTGAGCATGTTTTAAATAATTTTATTATTTTGATATTTCTTCTGATTCATTTTAATTATCTTATATTGATTTACAGAGTAAAAATTAAAATGAAAGATATGTGGAGTATGATCAATAAAAATCCTTGGTTTTAATTAATGCACCATCCTCACTCGGTTAGACAATGAACTTTTTTGTAATTTGTAGAGGCTAGAGTAGTCTATTTTTGTTTGTGTAAGCATCTTTTTCTCTTTGACAAAAGGCATCTTTTTCTACAGCTGGTGAATATATCGATTGCAGTTTATAACGCTACCATTATACTCAAGCTGAGTATTTGATTTATTCGATGGTCTAGTGATCATGAATCATACGTACTATATACCGAGTGTAGCTAGGTTTTATACCCCATAATAAAGATTAAATACTGGTCATGTGAACTTATCTAGGTTATGAAATAAATTAAATTAAGCATATGATTGCATTTATTAAATTAGAGTACTAGTTAGGCTAAAACAAACAGTAATCTTCATTCGAGATTATAGACACGGAAAAACACAAGATTCTACCGGGGTGGATTCCTGGGAAAGTTCATTATTATCTGAACTGTATCCATTATATATGTTATTGTCACGTCTCATATGCGTACAATAAATTTAGATAACACCACTACAAAAATCTGAATGCATGTGTTTTGTGGGGGTACATGCATACATTACAGACCTAATTTGACCAACTATTCAATTTCCCTGTATTATTATTAGGTTCATAAAACAAAGGAGGAAGATAAACTTAGTAATCATCGTCCATATATAGATTCAAATGCACTTTTAATTAGAAAGAGTACTGTCTGCTTCAATCAGGAGACAAATTCACCTCCATATTAGGAATTTGCTATGAATAATGTCCTCTTGCAATAAACTTATATATCATGTGCTATTTTTTTAATACGAATGATATTATATAGGACATAGATAATACAAACTTAAAAGGTTATTTCGGGACAGTAGTTATATACTATATTGGTCACAACATGAGGAAATATGGGAAACAAATATAAGCACGATATATAAAATATGAGGGTATAAACGATAATTATGGGTGTATATCGGCAATAAAATACGTATATTAGTATATATATATAAGCAAGTGATACTTAGTTTGTATTGAGAAGCTCCTCTATCATCTGCAAAGCAACCTTCTCTTCCTCGTCCATCAATCCCTCTTCTCCGCCGCCGCCAACGTCAGTGGCTGGACCAACAACTTCTTTTGAAACTGTACTAGTTGGCTCCTGAGAGGAGCCGGACGTACCGAGCTCCAGCGTCATGACCCAACCAGAATCAGATTTCGAACCGGCACGTTTCTGCCAGACGCCGATGTGAGAGCTGGCCGTGTCAAGACGGAGGCAGGTGAGAGAAGGGGAAGGAGACTTGCAGCATTTCCTCAGTTTGGCGCTGAGGATGGAAGAAAGTGATGAAGATGATGGGGAGGCTGAGATGTCGGTTTTTCTCTCGGACGTGTCTCCGGTGTTGTTGTTGTTGAGAGGGAAGTTGGTCTTGGCGTTGCGGCCGCTCATTAAAACGGCGGCCTCGTCGTAGGCTCTTGCTGCATCCTCCGCAGTCTCGAACGTCCCAAGCCATATCCTCCGTTTCCTTTCATGCATGTTATAGAATATAGTCCGTATAAGTCGTAAACTAACCAGCATTAAGTAGCCAAAAATATAGAAATGTTAAAATGGAGTACTTCATTTGTGAGCTAAAGAACGTAATGAGTAAAAATGATCATTCATGATATATATATTCGTGCGTGCGTGTGTGTTGGTTTGCTTAATTGAATGCATCAGCAAGAGGGAATAAATGAACAAAGCAGAGAAAAGGAAAGAAAGAAGAATGGTACAAGAGAGGATGACGAATCTCAGCGACCCAAGAACCCCAATGGCGTTGCCTGACACCTCTGAACTTCTTCGTTTGTACCATGCTTACTTACTCTGTTAGAGAGAAAATAAGAATGGTTGGTGATGAGTAACATATGTAAGATCGATGGATGTTTGGTTAATAGTTATGTATTTATATGAAGTTCGGCGATCCAGCGGTGAATCGCCGTTGATAGGGAAGCTCCGGCGTCCTCTTTTCTCCTTTCCACCATCCTCTCTCTTGTTCTCTCCATGGAGTCAGGGTCTGATCCTCCTCTGCCTTCGTCAAAAGAAGTCATTGAACATGTTGACGTCGATGAGACTGTCGTGAACTCTCAGTCCCTACTTTCATCGTCGGCTACGGCATCACCGGCTCAGACTGATCAGGTCTGTGGTGGCTCTGTGTCTATGGATTCGATGACTTCATTGTCGTCGGAGCTGTTGAACAGTGGAATGGCTCATGTACAGACCTTTAATCATTCTCTAGGCTCAGACATTGCTTCTCTTCATGCCTCTGTCCAACTCCCATCAGCTCAGTTACAGCAACCGGAAGCAACGACCAAGGTTGTCGAGAGCTCGGAAGTACAGACCCCATTGTCTGAAGCCATTGTTTCAGAAGGAATGGAACTTCTAATACCAAGACATCTCTCTCCAATTCAGCCACAGGAAGTCCGAGCTACTGATCCTATTGCTCCTCTACCATCGCAGGGTACTGCTGACCCTCCTCCGCCGCCTAATTCAAATATTGCTCCTCTTGGAGCATGGGCAAAACCTTTAGCTTGGGTTGAGAAATCATTGGCTCCGTTCGTTGCTCCCCAAGAATCAGTCAACTGGCCTGCTCTTACAAAGACGGTGGGGAAAAAGGCTCAGCGTCATGATTTTGTTGGAACTTCAACAGCTCCAAAAAATGCAACTCCACCACCTAGAGCAATCCCAACAGATAAAAAGCGCTTTCCCTGGACTGCACGTATGAACCCGCTGTCAAGGAATCTTCATCGTGTGACTATCCCGGAGTACATGGAAGATGGTACACCGAAGGTAACAATTCCAAACCATGTACTTCTTAATGGATTGCAAAATCAGAAAGAGTACGTGGTTGGTCAGTTCAGTAGATGTTTAGTACCATCTGGTGGGTTGGTTCATGCTGTTCTGAATAAGATTTGGGGAAGGAAATGCAACATCTTTGTCAAGAAGATAAGTGATTTCTCCTATATCTTTCACATACCGGACGAAAATACTCGAAATTGGGTTCTGGAACGTGGTCTGTGGCATGTGGATGACTGTTTGATGTTTGTAGCGGCCTGGAATTCTTCTGAATCACTATCTCTACCGGAAATCACCTCGATTCCACTGTGGGTTACTCTTAAAAACATCCCTGCACAGCTCTATTCAATATTTGCCTTAGAGTGGATTGTTTCAGGTCTAGGCGAACCAATGCTGTCCCACAAGCCATGGTTAGATCCTACAAT
This sequence comes from Raphanus sativus, assembly GCF_000801105.2. NCBI lineage: Eukaryota > Viridiplantae > Streptophyta > Magnoliopsida > Brassicales > Brassicaceae > Raphanus > Raphanus sativus. Next base: position 2,763,870 of record NC_079518.1, on the reverse strand, counting down.
GCTTGGAGAAGCAAAGATTTTAGTGGAAGTTGAGCTTGATAAGCCTTTCGCTCAAAAAATCGCAGCATGGGATAACCAAGAAAATTATGCTATGATTGACGTTGAATACTCTTGGCTTCCTTCCAAGTGTGAGAAATGTGGTCATCTTGGACACAAGGCAAAGAGATGTTTATCCATATCACAGCAAAAGGCTCCAGCAAAGGATCAAGGAGCGGTTGTTGTCAATGTTTCTGCATCTCCTCCAATCGTTGATGCTCCTTCTCTTAAAGAAATTCCTATCACTCATTCTATGGACGACCAGGTACCACCAACGAATGTGATCAATACCATCTCTAAGGAGGCTGTTGTCTCAGCTACAAACATTGTTATAAGCAAAGTGGGTTCTTCAGTAAAAAGTGTGGCTAATGAGGATGGCCTAGTTGGATCCTCTGTTCAAGATGCGTCTACTGAGGTGGAATTCACGCCTGACCCTTCTGCAACTATGTTTTCATCTTCTACACCTACTATTGACATGTTTTCTTCTCTGGCGACAGTCACAGTACTTGAGAACATGTGTAACTCACCTTCAATTATCTGTATCAATGACTCAATTGAGACTCTACATCTGGAGCCTCCCCAAAATTTATCATCCACCTCTGTCCCTAAGGAAGTTTCTACAGGCACAAGAGATGATAGTGGTAATGTTGAGCCCGACCTGGGTTCTAATAAATTTGCTTCTTTGATCAATGTGGATGACGAGGAAGATACACTGGAATCTGAAAATGAATTGGAATCGATGGATTACTTGACACCTTCGGGAAAAAGAATCCTTCGAGAAAGGCCGGTCAAACCGACAACAAAGGCTAGGGAGATGCAATCGCAACACTCAAGCCGGGGACGGGGAAACCGAGGGCGTGGAAATCGTGGGAGGCGTGGCTAGATTCCTTTTTGGATTTTAAACCTTTTACTCAATAGGAACACTTTCCTATTGTCTTATGGTTCATTTTACATGTTCCATTCACTTGTAATCAGTTTCTAAAAACTATGCATGACTCCTGTCATGGCAAAAATAAATAATATGGTAGTGTTTAAAAAAAAAAAAAAAAAAAAAAAAAAAGTTATGTATTTATATATACATAGGTTAAATTTTGGTGGATGAAAACGGTTGTACTTGTTCCTACTTTTATTACATTTGATGTACTCATCGACTCGGGCTCATCACTACTGTTCCATTAGAGAGAAAGAGTGTGAGAATTTAGTTGGAGTTATGGGTGTATAGTGATTGCTAATGTTAACGGGTGATTGTAATTAAGGGTAAAATTTTAAATGATTTAAATTTTCAAAGGTTGGATGGTGTATATAGTATATGTATATGTAGAAAAGGAACAAGTAGTACGAAAGTATCACATGGCCGTGTACATTGTTTTTAGCATACTTACCTACATCCTAATCAATCGTCCACATCATATAGCTTTCATTTGATTGATGCTTGCTTATATTTATATATAACTTCATACGTACGTATATTTAATAAATAAGCCTTTTTGTTCATCAATAATTGCAAAATATTATGATCAATTCAGACCCATCATCATTATAATGTTTCATTTATGAAAAAAATGAATCATGATTTTGGTTGTTAGCAAACATACTGTTACGTAGTATGTTGGCTAACAACCAAAATCGTCCAAAATCAACATCATTAAGCCGATCCTACTTACATTATATATATGGACTTCCTACACATATGATTATGTTAATTAATTTTAACACGATAATCCCTTTAAATATCTTATGTATATATCGATCTCACCAAGCTATAAGCCTTAGCTGGGTCGTAACTGCGAGTGAACTTAAAGTTGTATTTTCGAAGTTTAATCACTCGTAAAAAATGATTGCCACATAAAGCAAACACGTAATAAGCGCTGGGAAAAGTGGTTGTTCACTCGCAATCAAATATAACACTTGCGACATACATCACAAACATAGGGGAAAGAGTTAATATAATAACGATAAAACAAGGTTAAAAGTAAAAGAAAGGACAAATAGGTGGTCCATAGGTAAATCGTGCAATTAGTAGAAGGTTTTGTCCAAAAATTTAGTCAGTTAAAGTACCAAGTAAACAAAAAAAACAGTACCCACTGCCTGTCGTCTGGGTTGGTCCAATGTTTAGGTGTTAATCTCTTTTAAGTTTCGTGGGAACATCTTTAACCTAATGTTTGCGTATATTTCTTTGTTTCTTTGGTGCTAATTTGGTGATTGCTCGTACTTATCGTATATAAGCAGGGCCCCCAGTTCCATGAGTCGTCATTATTGTGTCTTCATTAATTCTCCTATAGGATCTTGGCATCTTGCATGTGATTTATATTCCAGTCATCTAAGTAGGGATAATAACATTTAGTTTATTTATTTTGACACAAACTTATTTATCTTTTTCTTTGAACAAACGTATTTATCTTTTGAATCACGAAAACCACGTGATTGAATCTCTGCAAACTCAAGAATGAGAAAAAAATGCTATAAGAGCCGAAATGCTCCAGCCAAAAGCCAAAATTACCAAATACTCATGAATGACCCTTGTTGGTGTTTAATTTACTTAAGCTATTTCTGATGTCCTCTCTTGTATACCATTTCCATATATTCCCTCCATTCCCAAAAATAAGATCTTTTAAATTTTATTATTGTTCTACAAAAATAATTTTTCTATATTTTTAAAGTATTTTTGTATACTTTTGAAAAATATTAATTGTAAATATTTGAATTGATTAAATTTGATCAGTAGATAGTTATTGAAGAAGTATAAAAATAAATAGTAAACTAAAATATAAATACTTATTAAATTTTTAATAAACGTGAAAACTCTAAAAAATCTTATTTTCGAGAATGGAAAGAATATATATTAACAAAAACAGTGAGAAGGAATTGGCCGATCAAATTAACATGGACGACCATATTGATTTCCAGAAGGTCTAGTATATTATGCATTCTTTTCTAGATGAATAATTAAGAAAACAGAGTATCTTCTTGCTTACTTACCATTTATCAACACTAATGGTGCCTTTTCAACGGTTGCGGTTTTTATAGAGAATACTATGAACATGTTTATTGTGATTGGATGACACCACACACGTGTTACGTGTACGTGTGAGAATCTTAATGTCCATGTATTTATATCAAAGTTATCAACCACTTCACACCCTTATTACAGCTTTTGCTTCATGTTTATACTTTCTAGTTGCATGATCACTTGCGTCCACCATCTTCATTTTTTTTTCATCTCGAACCATCCTCTTGATAAGCCATCAAGAGAGTTGTTTTATCTATTTAAAAATAATAATGATATTCTTTTTATTTTATATTTTCAGATGGAGAGAGCCATTTACAAAAAAAAGAAAGTAGGCTACCTAGAAATGTAATGAATTTACAGAACGAGTATCCAGTTTATTATCCTATGCTGCAATACTAACAAATGACACAGCTGCATGATGAGTGGGGACACAATTTTTTTTTTTTTGTCATAAAGGTACACTGGAAATGTGTTCACAGAATTAACAGGCAAATGCCTGCTAGAAAAAAAAAACCCAAAGGAAAACAACTTGGAAACCAGTAGGCTCCATGATCCAAATGAAAAAAAAAAAAAAAAAAAAAAAAAAAAAAAAGAGCATGCCTTGACACTCAAGAAAGAGTTTTAGCTTGCTTTAGGACATGAATCAGAGGGTCAACGTATTGCAGCCTCCTTGGCGAGAAGCGCAGATAGCCATGACGGACCCCCAGTGGCGACGTACGACTGCAAACGATGGTCCCTAGTGACACTGTCTGCAATTGCCGATGCTGCCATATTACCAGAGTCCAATGCAACATGAAGCTCACTCTTTGGAACAGAGTAAATATTCGTGAGGACCTCATAGCATAAGTAATAAGAAGAAGGGATATCCACGGGATTAGAAAGAGCCATTGCGGCTTCCGGTGATGAGAATTCGAAAAGGATATTCTTCAGCTTGAGGTCAATCACCGCTGCAGTCGCCCAAGATAAGGCTAATAGAGCCGCTTGAGCCTTCGAAAGAACACCCGTGAAAGCTCTTCTACTATGGTGAAGAACCTGACCCCTTGAGTTCCGAATGAGCCAACCAGCTCCACTAATCTGCGATGAAGAATTCCAAGATGATCCAACATTACATTTAAGAGACGCCCAGGGAGGTTTAACCCAACCAATGGAGGGTATTGGGACAGCTAAGGTATTCTCTTTGCTCAGTGGCAGGTTTCCTTGAAGATTTAACCAAACCGTAGCTTCTTCTTTGGCCTTCCTAACCACTTCTGATGCCAATGGTTGGACCTGATCAAAACAGAGTTTGTTCCTTGACTTCCATATATGCCAAAGAAGCCAAGGGAATGACAGTCGAACTGAAACTCCCACGTTTTGCCTTTGACTATATGAAATCAAATGATGCAAGTTCAGAAACACAGAGTTCTGAGACCAACCCGCCGGAGGCAATGGGAACTGTGATAATGCCCAGACGTCTTTAGCCACCTGACAATGGAAGAGCATATGACAGATAGTTTCCGGGCCTTGATGGCACACTGGACAAGTAGGATCAATCTGTATCCCGCGAGTACGAAGCTGATCTTTGACAGCCAGAGCTCCGGACAAAACACGCCACATGAAGTGACGAAGTTTCGGAGACGTTTTGGTCTTCCATAGCCTGGACCAAAGTTGTTTCTCAATAGGAGGGAGGTTGACAGTAGCTCCCGCTCTGCTGTTTGTGAGTGATTCAAGGAATTTATAACCACTTCTAGAGTCGTATCGTCCAGATTTAGAGAGCCCCCAAACAACAGAGTCGTCTCGAGACAGAGCAACTTTCGTTTTTAGAATCAGCTCCACATCCTCATCTACAAACAGTTCACGCACTAGGTTGGCATTCCAGGAGCTTGTGTGCTGGTCTAGGAGCTCATCCACTGTAAGTGTGAGATCAACGACTGCATCCTGACGGTACCGCGGCGGCCTAGGAGACGAGTCAAACACCCAATTATCAGTCCAAACCTTCGTGAGCCTACCATTACCTATTTTCTTTAACAGGCCTTCTTGTAATAGCTCCCGACCGTGCAGAATGCTGCGCCACGCATAGGAAGGACGAGTACCGATACCACTTTCCAAGAAATCTGCTCGATGAAAGTAACGATGTTTCAACAAGCGAGCAAGGAGAGAGTTCGGAGACGACCAAATTCTCCAGGCCTGTTTAGCTAATAAGGATTGATTGAATTTTTCAATGTCCTTAAAGCCTAAACCCCCAAGTTCTTTCTCTGTGCAGAGTTTTTTCCAAGCAACCCATGAGATCTTCTTCCTGTTATTTCCACTACTCCACCAGAATTCAATCATTGCACTAGTAAGTTTTTCACATACATCCTTAGGGAGTTTGAAACAGGACATAGCAAAGACTGGGAGGGCCATTGCAACTGATTTCAACATAATCTCCTTACCGCCTTGCGACAGTGACTTCGAGAACCACCCTTGTAGCCTGCCATGGAGCTTTTCACGGATGAAACTAAGAAGTTTTCTTTTCGAGCCACTGAAACACTCTGGTAGACCCAGATAAGATCCTTCACCTCCTTCAGCCTCAATACCCAACACCTCCTTGATCTCAATCTTAGTTGCTTCTGGTACACGCGAGCCAAATATTACAGATGACTTCAATTGGTTAACTCGTTGACCGGAAGCGTCCCCATAAAGTTTGATACACTCTAGTATTTCCTGCGCCTCATCCACATTAGCTTTACATAAGAGTAAGCTATCATCCGCAAATAACAAATGGTGGATAGAAGGGCAGTGTTCCGTGAGCTTAATACCATGCAAACGGCCAGCAGCTTCAGCCGAGTTAAGACAACTGACCAGCGCCTCAGCACAAAGAATGAAGAGGAAGGGAGAGAGGGGATCTCCCTGCCTTATTCCACGCTCCGGTTTAAAGTGCCCATGAGAATTGCCATTAAGGAGAACCGAGAAAGAGACAGAAGTCACACAAGCCATGATCCACCTGACCCATACTCTATCAAACCCCATGCGTTCTAGTAAAACTTCTAAGAAGTTCCATTCAACACGATCATATGCTTTTGACATGTCCGTTTTGATCGCCATCCATCCCTCTGCCACTTTCGTGTTCGTGCGTAAGCCGTGAATCATCTCATGCGCAATGAGAATATTATCAGATATAATACGGCCAGAAACGAAGGCACCTTGAGTTTCTGATACTATCTCTGGCAAAATAGTCTTCAAACGGTTGCAGAGAATTTTAGATATGATTTTATACTGAACCGAGCACAAGCTTATTGGCCTCATGTCTTGCATCCTTGAAGGATTTGCGATTTTTGGCAACAAGCTAATTTGCGTGTGGTTCCAACCTTCAGGCATAATAGATGATCGAAAGAAATCCTGAATTTCCGAGATGAGACCAGGACCAACAATGTGCCAGAACCTCTGATAAAACACTCCAGTCAGACCATCTTCACCCGGGGCACTACTACCCTTGACATCGAAAGCTGCCTTCCTGATCTCTTCACTGGACACTGGACGAGTCAGGCGTTGATTCATATCATGTGTTACTCTGTTCTGGAAGCCGACAAACAGAGACTCCAAGTCGAAAGGGTTGGAACTAGTAAACAAGTCTCTAAAGAAATCCACTGCTATATTCCCTTTAGCCCCTTCTGAGAATTGTTCCTGGCCGAGCTCATCAAGAAGCATTAGTATGCGATTCTGTATCCTTCGCCCTTTAACGCAATTATGAAAATATTTTGTGTTACGATCCCCTGCTCTAAGCCACTCTTCTCGACACTTCTGTCGCCAGAACAATTCTTCTTCGCGCAGTGCTTCTGATAACTCTCGTTTCAGACGGTCCATGATATCATAAGATGGCGCCACCTTTGCTATCTCTGCCTCAAGAGCTGCACGTAGTCTAGTAATGCGGTTCCTAGAGTTCAAGTCTGACTTTCTTTTCCAGTTCATGATCGCACCTCGACATCTGCGTATACGATCCATCGTACTGCTCCGATTACTTCCACCACCTTCCCAACTCAAGCGAACCATGTCCTCAAACCCTTCTCTAGACAGCATTCGTTTGTCAAAAACGAACCTCCCCTTCGTAGGATTATCTCTTTCCAAAGAGAAACATAGCCTAATGGGACGATGATCCGAAGCCCATAGGTCAAGATACTCCAAATTGGCACGAGGAAAAAGAGATAGCCACTCACTGTTCCCAAACGCTCGATCAAGGCGGCATTTGACCCATCCATTTTCACGCTTCCCTGCCCATGAAAGGCAATCACCCGTGTGCCGTAGCTCACGAAGTTTGCAATTTTGCACCATACTTCTGAAGTTCCAGAAAGAAGATTCCTCTCTAACCGAACCCCCACTCTTATCATCGTTTGAGAGGAGCTCATTGAAGTCTCCAACTAAAACCCATGCTTCATCTCTAGAGAGACCCATGCTGATTAAACGATCCCAAACGCCTTGACGTCTTGCCGTAACCGGATCTCCATACACACACGACATGAAGAAAGACACTGACCCATAAGAAACCTTGAGGTCAATAATTCTCTTGTCACTCGACAGAACTGTAACTTGATACGAATCCTTCCACAATAAAGCCAAACCACCACTTAAACCTTCTGGCTCCACTGTAAGAACGTGATCATAACCCAACTGCTTTTGTAACCCAACTATATACTCTGACTTTTGCTTTGTCTCCATTAGAAAAATAAAATCAGGATAGTGCTTTCTACGAAGGGCTCGGAGAAAGCGAACTGTCTCAGCACTTCCTGCGCCTTGACAGTTCCAAGATAGTACGCTCATTGGGGAAGCAGCGGCTTCAATACGGAAGCCACCGATTGGTCTGAAAGTTTCTTGTTTTTGGACTCCGAGACATTGATAGGAGCAACAGCCTTCCTCTTTGAGCTCGGGGGTTGATCTGTTATCTGTAAGGGCAGCTGAGGTACTCCACCACTCTCCTTGTTCCCAGTATTCCTTCTTTTCCAGGACGACGAGTATCTTCTCTGCGATTTGCTCGCTCCAACATTCCCAAGGACTCGCCCTTCCGAAGAAGGGCCAAGCTGAAAACCCGAACCCGCCGTAAACAAAGGAATAGAGTGAGCAACAGACTGTGCAGCAGAAGACTCTGTATCATCATCACTCTTCTCGTTTCGGGTCAAGACTTGATCCTTTAGATGATCACTCGTATCAAAATGTTGAGCTTCGAGGAGTGCTGTGTAAGAAACATGTCCTTTTCCTTTGTCAAGCTCCTTAGTAATGCGAGTTAAGTGCAAAGAAGCAGCTTCTCTGCTTTCAATGATGCCTTTGTTAACACGCTCAATGCGAGCTCTCCGTTCCTTCTCGTCCGCATGAGAAATGTAAAGCAACGCCTGATTACGTTCTTCCCTTGGAAGCTCAGGGAAGAGGTCCGGGAATCTGGTGGGAATCTCAGCAGATGTAGCCATTCTACAATCATCAATACTCTGATTGACTCGCTCAATTCGAGCCCTTCGTTCGGTTTCATCAGGATGAGACACATACAGCGTCGCTCTTCTACGCTCCTCTTTTGATAGTTCAGGAAACAGGACCGGAAACCCAGGGGGGCCATCAGCAGGTTCAGTAATGATCTGACCACCCGTTTGTCTAGATGGAACAGCAGTGGCCTCTTTCTCCATGATACTGTCTTTTCTCAAGACAGGGCATTTAGTCCTTTCATGAGTAAGCCTCAGACAGTGGAAGCAACGCCTGTGTATCTTCTCGTACTCAAATTTAATAGTAACAGTTCCACCTTCTGGCACATTGAGTTTCCTAGCTGCTTTCGCAGGCTTGTCAGTATCAAAGTGCACTAAAGCTCGAATATACTCCTTTGTATGAGATGCCTTGGGGTCATATTCCACCACTTCAACCTTACCAACCTCCGCAGCCAGTTTGTACATCGTCTCTATTTTAAAGAAAATCGCCGGGATGTTACGGATTCGTATCCATACGTCCAGCATTCGAAGAGAGTCCTTAGGAGGGTTCGGGGACCAGCGCTCAAGCACCATCGCCCAATAGTTGTAGGACCATGGGCCATCTTTGATCACAGTCAGAAGATCCTCCTCACGTTGAAATACAAACTGAAACCGGTCACGAGACAAAGCAATACCCCGCACTCTGCCTATCATCCTCCAAGCAGTTGGCATGAAATCTATCATCTTTGCCATCACTTGACAGTCCGGGTTCAGCAATCGGCCCATCAGACACAACTGGTTTTCCTCGATCACCCTGAATCTTGGACTGTCAGGCAGAGTTAACGGCTCCTCTTCTTCAAGTGACATAGCTTGGATGGCTTTTTGCAACAGGTCAGCCATGTTATCACGACAGATGAAACTTCCGACGACGGAGAGAGAGTTGTTACGCACGATTAGCGGTAGAAGGTCAAGCGTGAATGATGTGAAGTTTCCCGTAGTAACACAAAATTCCACTATTATCTTTTGAGAAATCATTACAAAAGGGAAGTTCTTGATTCGAAGGGGAAGAAAAAGGAAAGAACAGAGTATGACCGGAAATCACAAAAGGTGGAAAAGGAAAGTAAAAGAAAGAGGAATTTTGGAAGAGAAGACTTTCCAAAATAACACAGATCGTCGATAGACGAATAATAAAGATACCTCACCGCGAGGGAAATAAAAGTTTTCAAAAAAGGCAAGACGCCACCACACAAAATCTCACCGGAAATCACCCCAAAAGAGAGAGAAAAAAATCCAAAGAAGTCAGTGGGGACACAATTATTTTGACTTTTCAATAATCAGTTCACACCAAACACACTATTGATAGTATATAACCACCAGACATAATTGATGGAAAAAAAAAAAAAACAGAAGACATAATTGCGAGCAATATGGTTTAGTTGATACAGCAAATGACAAAAATAACCTTATTGAGAGGGTATCCGTATAACGGCTGAAGGGAATGAACGATAACCTTCTCTCTGGTCAAGGCAAAGCGAAAGCAAAAGGGGACAAAACGTAAAGTGCAGAGCCTTCCTTCTTCTTCTTCGTCAAGAAGCTGCTGCTGCTCAGGACTCTATCGTCGCCTAGTCGATAAAAAAGGAATCAACTTTGACATCATTCATCAGGTAAGTTATTTCATCGATTCTGAACTTTTGTAAATCATTGCCTCATGTTTGATTTGGTGTTATTTGAAAAGGATCATTGATTCTCCCGCCCTCTCGACCTTTCCAGATCTTTCGGAGCTCTGTTTACTTCAAATCGATGGGGTGCGATTCTCCTTCCAAATCTCTGTTTTTTTTGGCTATGCAGAATCTATTAGTGTTTGGATTGATTCGGATTTGAGATTCTGTTATAGATAAACCCTAATTAAGATTGTTTATAGATAGAAAAGATTTTGAATTGAAAAAAAAAAAAGCTAGTGAGGATGTGTTTGTTTGGGGCGATGATCAGAAGCTATTGTGTTTTGTAACAGTGCAGTGGTTGCCTGGCTTGCTACAGAGAACCTAGAACAACTGAAACTCTAAAGGATCCACCTTTAAACCCCACATCTAAAACGTTTAAGAAACCAAACGCCTCTGAAGATTTTTGGTCAACCAGCACAGTCGATATGGACAACACCACCTTCCCTTCTCAGGGGAGCATCTCGTCGTCTAACCAGACTTTTGAGTCTCAGTCTGGTGCTAGGAACTCTAATCCCCCTCCTCCTCCTCCTCCTGAATTTGTAAACCAAGGTACCTTCTTTTTTTGTTGCCAACATTGAGGGGATTTTTGAAATGGTTATATTGTGAAAGTAAGTGTGTGTGTGTGTTTGCTAGGTCTTCTTCTTTGGAATCAGACCCGGGAGCGTTGGGTGGGCAAGGAAAGACGTAATCATCATAACCCACCGGATCACAGTCAAGGAGCTAAGATTAAGTGAGTGGCTTTCATTACACAACTATTATTTGTCTCTTTTCTAAGTTTGTTTTAACCATATTTGTATAATGTCCATTATTATATGCTGCAGTTGGAACGCAGCATCGTATGATAGCTTGCTGGGGAGCAACAAGTTATTTCCCCAACCCATTCCTCTCAATGTAAGTGTGTACTTAATCACACTCTCTTTCTAGAGTACAGACAATATCCTTCTAGCGTTAATTCTATTGCTATTGATAAAAACAGGAAATGGTGGATTTTCTGGTGGAGGTTTGGGAACAAGAAGGTCTATATGACTGATGAAACAAGACTGGGAGACAGCACTCTCGTATACACACATACACAATGGTTCGAGTCATTTCAGATTTTTTTTTTTCTGTTTCGGTTTCGGTTTGATTTCTGAAACCCCTTGTTGTACTATCTCAATGAGAAAAATCCCTTTGTTGTACCATCTCTCAGTCTATAAAGGCTTTAAGATTTATGTCCCGGTTTGACCAATTAGCATCTCAAATCGAAGACATTAAGACATGTCTTGTGTCTCCTGTCCGACCTACACGATGATCCTTCCCCCTCCAGGTGATTCCTCTAGATGACATTACCTAAACTTTTCTAATTATATGGTAGGGTTAAGATTAGATATTGCTTACAAAAGAATCTGTCCCCTTCCTTTTTTTTTGTGTGGATAACTACAAAAGAAAGAATCTGAACCTAAATCACTTTCACAAGAAATTATAAAATAGTTATGGGCCGGTTAATATTTAGGCCCATTTGCCTGGGCTTATTTTGTGTCGGGAGGGAATAAACAGAAGAAAAGCATATTCGCCAGTCACGTAGCGGAACTCAACCACACACTCCATTATACTTTATTATTTGTATCAGAAGAAAGCGGGAAAACAGATGCGCACACCTTATCCACCGGTTAAATAGGACACTTGGCTATCTCAAACAGGTCTGTCACTGAACTATCACGTAGCCCTATCAGATCCACACTCTCGTGTATTACGTGGAGAAAGGAAAAATCAATTTAAAAAAAAAAAGAATATTAAAAAAAAAAGACCGAAACAGAAGAGACACGCAAACATTTCCATTAGTCACAGGGTTTGTTCTTGCGGCAGTTCTTATTACCAGAAAGGAAATAAAGTCGTAACCTTTGTCTTAAAAAAGATAAGAAGGTGGTTATAGTGAGGGAGACAGAGTCAGTTTGTGTGTCAGGTGAAGAGAGAGACGAGAAGATGGAGAACACAGACGAACTCGTGTCCATTGAGCTACCAGCTCCTGCTTCATGGAAGAAACTGGTATCTTCTTCCCCTCTTTTTTTTTTCTTTTTCCTTGAAATTTCTGCCATAATTACTTTAGAAGATTGATGTTTCTGTAAGAGTGTTGTTTTGTCTGTTACTTCTTTCTATTTCGAGTTGGTTTTCTTATGGTCTAGGGTTTATGTTTGATTTAGGGAAATTTAATGAAATAACAAGCTTTGAGGTGGGTTTTGGATCTCTATGATAATTTTTATGTGGGAATTTGATAATTTAATGCTTATGGAGTTTCTTGAGGATCAAATTAGGGTTTTTAATGAAAATGCTATTGAAACCCTAGAAATGGTTGATAAAAATTGGGGCTTTTTCCATAGACTCTGTGTTTTGGATCTTTATGTTAAATTCCATGTGAGAAGATGATAATTAAACGCTTAGGGAGTTTCTTGGGGAATCAAATTAAGGCTTTTGATGAAAATGCTACAGAAACCCTAGATTGGTTGGTAAAAAATTGGGGCTTTTCTATAGAATGTGTCTGGCGTTGCTGGTTGAGTACTATGTGAGTAATGGAAAGCTTTGTTTGTTCCCAGTTTTATCCAAAAAGAGCAGGTACACCGAGGAAGACAGAGATTGTGTTCATGGCTCCAACAGGTGAGGAGATTAGCTCACGCAAGCAGCTTGAGCAGTACCTCAAGGCTCATCCTGGGAATCCTGTCATCTCCGAGTTTGACTGGACAACTGGGGAGAGTCCAAGGCGGTCGTCTAGGATCAGCCAGAAGGTGAAGGCTACAACGCCCACTCCTGACAGAGAACCTCACATGAAGAAGAGAAGATCTTCTCTCACTAAGAAGGACATGAAAGAGGCTGCTGAGAAGGAGAACAAGGAGGGTGAAAAGACTGAGGGTGGAGCAGAAGTGGCAGAGGCTGATAAAGAGAACAAGGAGGGTGAAAAGAGTGAGGGTGGAAAGAAAGAGGGAGAAGTTGTGATGGACAAGAAAGAGCCCATGGAAGTTGATACCTCTGAGGGGGAGAAGAAGACTGAGGCGGGGAACAAGGAGGGAGAGGGTGTGATGGACAAGAAAGAGCCCATGGAAGTTGATACCTCTGAGGCTGAGAAGAAGACTGAGGCTGATAACAAGGAGGGGGAAGCTGTGACGGAGAAGAAAGAGCCAGTGGAAGAGGATACCTCTGAGGTTGAGAAGAAGACTGAGAGTGGAGGAATAGCTGAAGAGCCTCCCAAGGTTGAAGAACCACAGGAAGTTGTTGCTGATGGGGAGAATAAGCCTGCAGAGAAAGAGACTGAGAACAAGGGAAGCGTGGCAGCAGCAGAAGCAAACGGAGAAAAGAATGAGTCCAGCCTTGATGCTGAAGCTACTAAGGGAGATGAAACCAAAGAAGCTGACGAGAAGAAGAGAGATGATGAGCCTAACCTTGAAGCAGAGGTTAACAAGGGGAATGGAACGCAAGAAGCTGATGAGAAGAAGGCAGAAGAAGCTGTAGCCGAGGAGAAAAGTAACGACGTGAAGGGGGAAGACAGAGAGGTGAATCAAGTTCAACAGCAACAGGGGGCTGCGGCGTCAGTGAGCTGTTAAAAAAGACCACCTATAGAGCACGTTACAGAACGTGCAAGAAGAGTTTGTTGTTTGTATGATTTCAGGTGTAGTAGCCATTGACATTATGAGTGGTTGGTTGTTGTATGTGCTTGTAGAAGAACTAGTGTGTCTCATCTCTCTGTAGTTCAGTTCATAATTATCATCATTAGACTCGTGTACTTGTGTACTTTTGGTGTGTTGTTAATGTTTGGCATTTTAGTTTGTTTCTATTTTTTTTTTCTCATCCAAGCTTAGATAGATGCATGAAAAAGTGAAGGCAAGTAGGCAAGTAAAAGCAACACAAACTACATAGTAAGAAGACCTCTACTCACTTTCCCAACTGCTACTACCTGCAGTTGCCTCCGCAGTGAAACTCACCGTCTCCCTCCCTTTCCCTGAAGAATCACTACCTATATACATATTTTCTTGATTAAGATCCATATAACCCCATCATCAATAATATATGCTTGTTTGATATATTTATATTAATTTTTATTGTAATTTTAGTTTATTAAAATTGTGTGACCAGTAATGTTTTATACTTATTGTTAAGAATTGACTGAATTAATATTAATTTATATTTTTAGTTTTATCTTTTTATGAAAAAGTATATACCTTAATTTTGTGTATACACTTAAAACATCAAATATTCTGAAACATAGGAAATACTTGGGATTTTAAAACATCAAATATACATCAAATATTTTTGTGTATAAACCTTAATTTTTGTGGATTCTTCATCATCCTTTTTAGTTTTTGCTTTTATCCAGTTTTTCAATAAAAATAAAAGGTAATTGGGTGATATTGTTACTAAAAAAATATAATTTCCTTTTCTGTTTGTGATTATTTAAGGCAATGACAAAAAAAAAAGAAAAAAAGTAAAGAAATAGAGGGTCCAGATTAAATTAAGATCTTTAAATCTACGGCTGAAATAATTCAAGGAATTAAGAAAAAGAAAGAACACTTCCTGAACATTATATAACTGAAACAAAACAGGCCGACATTGAAAAAAGCTCAAAACCCTAAATCCGAGCCGAAGCTCCTCCAAAAGCCCATTACAACGCGTTTGATTCTTCCCGCCGTTTGCCTTCTCTCTCTCCGCCTGTAAGTTATTCAATCAGTTTCTCTCCTCTTTAACGCAATCTCGTGTTTCTTCTTCCACACATATATCTATAGTTTTTGTCGGAGATGTTTCTGTTCTATCTAATGGATCGTCTTCTTCGTTGCTCTGTTACTTGAATTATACTGATTTGATGTTCTGTTACAAAAAAAACTGATTTGATGTTCTCTTCTCTGTTTCAGGACTATATGGATCTCAACCCTCCCGAGCTCGTTGAGAACAAAGTAATCGTCGAGATTGATACACAACCGATCAAGCGCAGGAGGAAGAAGAAGTCCATGGTGTGGGATCACTTCACCACCGAGACAACCACCTCCGGAACCACCAAAGCCTTTTGCAACCACTGCAACAAGTCATACGCCTACATGTCCGGCGGCAAAGCTTCGGGAACAAGCCACCTCAAGCGTCACATCGAGCTAGGTATCTGCGATAAGTGTCCCAAGACAAACCTCCTCGTCCCTAACAACAAGAAACAGCGGAGAGATCAAGATGGATGCAGCCGTGAGATGGCTAAGATGATCATCATGCATGATTACCCTCTCCACATGGTCGAGCACCCTGGTTTCGCTTCTTTCGTCAAGGCTCTCCGTCCTCAGTACAGTATATCGAGTTTCGACGCCGTTCGCGGGGACTGCGTCGAGATGTTCTTGTCCGAAAAGCAGAAACTTTCGGAGTTCATCGGGGAGATACCCGGTGGAGTTAACCTTACGGTAGACTTGTGGTTATCAACGCGATCAGTGGGATACGCCTTTGTGACAGGACACTTTGTTGATAGAGACTGGAAGCTGACACGCCGTCTCCTGAATGTTTCTGTCGTGGCTTGTCCTGATTCGGATTCCGCGTTGAACCAGCCTGTTGCTGGTTGTTTATCTGAATGGAAGCTAGAGGGGAAAGTTTCGAGTCTCACCGTCAGCCAATCATCAGTGAGCAAAGCTTGCGTTGATAATCTAAGAGGTTTCTTGTCTTTTAGGAACCAGCACGTGTTGAACGGTCAGTTACTGATGGGGGAGTGCTACGCTCGCGTGTTAAGCAGTATGGCGCAAGAAGCACTTAACGCTGATGAGGAGATTCGAGAAGCGGTGAAGAAAGTCAGAGACAGTGTTAAGTGTGTTACGACGAACGAAGCTTGCGGAGACAAATTCGAGGAAGTGAAGAGACTGTTTCAACCTTCTTCTTCTGCTCCGTACAGAGATCTTCTCATCGACAGCCAAGGGAGATGGGACACGAGTTACGAGATGCTGTTGGCTGGCTACGAACACAGACAGCTGTTTTCTTGTTTGGAAACGTGTTGTCCTGGTTACAAAATATCGATATCTCCTGAAGAGTGGAGGAAGATTGAGAGTCTCTGCTTGTGCTTGAAGGTTCTTTACGAAGCGGGTGAGGTCTTGACTAGGCCGAACCACTTGAAAACAGCAAACTGTTTTTACAAAGAGATGACCAAGCTTCAGCTAGAGCTTAGCCACCACACTGCCGTTGGTGAAGAAGGCCTTGGGAACCTTGTGAACTCGTTGAGGGAGAAATTCGACTTGTACTGGAGAGGATGTTACCTGGTTGCGGCGGTTGCTGCGGTCATGGATCCACGGTACAAGATGCAACACGTGAAGGAGACCTTCACTGAGTCGTATGGTGAAGAAGATGCAGAAGAGTGGATCAAGACTGTCGGTGATGCCGTTCATGACCTGTACCACAGCTATAGTGACCACAACCTGATTGATTCTTACGTGGATGATGGCTTTACGGAAACAGAGGTGGTGGTGGTGGCTCAAGAACCTCACTTCCATCAAGACAATGGGAAAGAGCAATTAGGAGGTGAGACAAGTCCACAATCAGAGCAAACCACAGAGTCATGTTGTCAACATGAGACACAACCTAAGGTAGAGAAGCAGAATGTGAGTGAAGAGTATCAAGACCACACGTCGTTTATGGATGACGTGCTCCTCGAGGAAGGGTCTACTCTCGTCACAGTTGGAGACTCGTTTTCAGACTTTGAGATTACTGACATACCAGAGATGAAACCGGAGCTGGATCAGTACCTAGATGACGGTTTGGTTTCGAAGTCGGAAGAAGACTTTGATGTGTTGGGGTGGTGGAGAGTCAACAGCACCAACTACCCAACCCTCTCTAAGATGGCTGCTGATCTTCTCTCCGTTCCCTTCAGCACAGTCTCGGCTGAGTCTGTATTCGACACAGAAGTGAAGCAGATGGACAGTTATAGGACCTCTCTTCCTCGTGGAACCTTGGAAGCTCTCTTGTGCACCAAGGACTGGCTCAAAAACCAAACATTATGAAAAATCTTTGAGATTTTTTCCAACTCTTGTTTTTTTTTTTTAGATTCGCTTTTTTTAGTTTTGAAACTAAGTTATTCATATCTACTGAAAACAAACTATTATTACTATTTGTCTTTTGATTGCATAGATGAATTTTAGTGTTACAGTCTCATGAATTACTATATACTTCCCTGTCTCTGCTCCAGCTTTCCTCTACTTATCAGCCACCACAAACCCCATGACCTCTTACACTTTCCATGAAATCTATTTTTATGAAACAGAAGGTCTGTAATAAATAAGTAGAATAGGATGCATCCGCATTTGAGTTTTTTTTTCTGGCTTATATTCAGACGGACCAGTCCAGCAAATAGCTGTCTACTTGTAAACCTTGTTAAATGTAACTGGCATCTACTCGCATGTCACAACCATTAACCATTTCTCATTATATCAAAGCCTGTTTAGAAACAGCGTTCTACAACGAATAAAACACATTACCAAAACCATAAGTAAGTTATCAAACTTATACAAGAAACAGAAATGAATTACATACGAGAAATGAGAAGACGATCACACAAAACAGGCTGACCAAGGCTTGAGACAACGACTTTCCTGAAAAAGCGTCAGATAGTAATCACCAAACAAGCTGATGACTTGAATATTACGAAACAAAACATGCATACATATTCATAGATTTATAATGAACCACGCACTTCATTTATATTTGCTAGCTAGTAGTATCGTCCTAGTATCGTCTTTCATTCTTTCCCTCCCATCGTACAAAACTACAACAATAACAGCCACACTCAAACACCCATTCCAACTACTCTACTACTATTACCCCGTGATTAGAATATAGTTCTGAACCACTTACCTAAGAAATTCAGGAACAATTGCAGTCTAAAGTGTGCTGTTTACGAAGTTTGGAGATGCACCAGGGCCCTGAGCCAAGGAGTCTTTAATCCCTTCTTCTTAGTTTCTAACAACTGTGATCACTTGCTAAAGCTCATCTCCGAGTACCTGCATATACACCAATAAAAACTTAAGCAACTATTCTTTTCTCATGACCGGATCAAGTTCCACAAAACTTACGCTACATGAATCCTACAGAGATATTCAACTACAAAAGGTATATGAATACAGTTCCTTCAACTCAGATCCACAAACGTAATAATGGATCATGGTCCCTAGTCCAAATTTTTGGGTCCGAGTTAACTTCAAAAATTTACCTCCGAGGCTGCTTGCTTGAGTTGCCGTTCTGACGTTTTGAAACCCCACTCTCTGTAAAATCTGCAAAGAAGAAAATTAGCTTAACTTAAATAGAACGATCCCAACAATAAATCTTCATATAAGCATCTCAACTCAATCTCTCCTCAATTGGCCAATTTGTGATTCTAATTTTTTTTTGAAAAAGTGCCTGTCAAAACCATATCCGTCATAATTTTTTTATGTACTAGTTATCCATGAAAATCTTTTAATGGTTTCTCTTTTAATAAAAGAAAAAGGCACAATCTCTTTGCCACTTCCAAAAAAGCCAACAAATGGAATTTTATCCCCTAATAGGCTAGTACTGAAAAATGACTAACCAGGCCTCTCCAAGGGTTTCTCCAGGTCATCAAGGTTGTTTGTACTATTCTCCCTGCTTCAAAAATGGTAATTTGATTAAGCCAGAGTCATATGCATGCTTTGCAAAAAAAAATGTATGTATAATATGGGCCAAGCATATGCAATAGGTTTTAAATAAGAGAGAAATACAATGAAAATGTACAATTATCACATGGTTTTGCGGTAAAAAAGCTCTACAAGATAACAGTGGCAAATTATTTTCTAAACCTGGAGGATCCTGGCTTATGTGCTTGGTAGGAACCATCAACAGCAGCATATGGTGTACTGTACGAAGCACCTAGAGCTCCAGGTCCAGTCAAAACTGGCATCCTGCCAATCATAGACAAAAACCTCAACGACAAGCAGAAGAACGAACAAATCAGGAACTAGATATCGATGGAGAGCCTAGAGTATAAGAACAGAATACTATTCAAAATGAAAGTAACCATTCTAATGAAATTACGTCTTCGTACGTTCAGCTTTCCAGCATATACAATCTCGAAAACAGGGCAATTCAGCTTACAACGTACACAATATCTAGATCTTTGAAATTCTTCCAACCGAGAACTTCTGAAAACTAGGATCCAAAAAGTTCATTGAGAAGGTAAGGAGAAAGCATACCATGTCATTTCCGGGTTTCCGATCCCATTTTCAGGCTGGACATATCCGGGAAAAGCCATTCCAAAAGTTGGAACCCCACCATGCTGACCACCGAATTGCATAACTGCATTTGAATTTAATCATGGAAATAATAATAGAACTAGTCAGATACGGAAAAAATAATAGTAACCAGATACATTAATATTCATGGACAGCAAAGCCAAGTGGCCAGCATCATCAACAGCATTCATGGTTTGATTTTGAAAAAAAAATATTTCAACTCGCCCATTGCATAGAGAAAAGTGTCATCGAAAAAAGCTTACCAGGCAGAAAAGCTGGGAAATTAGAATTGTCACCAGATGCCAGACTTTCAGCATGCCCAATCACTTGAGATCCACTATACATCAAAGAGCCGTTTCCACTAGCCTGGAGAGTCCCTTTACCCTTAGCAAACGATGCACCTGTATCCGACCCAGATTCTATTTCACCAGGTGCGTATTGATTTCCTGATGAGATAGTTCTCTGGCTAGAGGAAGACAATGGTCTAATGACAGCAGAGTGCTGCTCAAAATCTTGCCCGGAAGGTCTAGTGCCTTTCGAATCTCCATTGAGTTGCATTGGGGATGAAAATCTGCCACCTTGACTATGCGATTGGGGGTAAAAGACGTTCCCAGCAGCAGGTGCTCCTCTAACTTGACTCGTGGGCTGAAAATTCTGGGCAGTATGAACGGATTTTGTATTCCTAAGCTTCTTGCCAGAAGAAGTGGGACTATCATTCGTCTGGAGTCTTTCCATGCCAACTTGAATTCCATGTACCAAGTTAGTCGAGGACACTGAAGGATAAAACGGAGGAGAAGCAGAACTTAGACTTGAAACAACTACGTTTTTTTTGGTATGGACATCCTCATTCCCAGTTTTAGCAGGGGCAGATGGAGAACGCCGTGGATCGTGGTGCGATATTTTCTCATGCCAATGTTGTGACCCACGCCCCCGAGAATTTCGTAGCCTAAAAATTCAGCACACAAGTACATTATATTAGAGATAAAACCTTCACTCAACTACACAAAACAAAATGTAAGAACTCACGGTTTACTGGAATGTGCTTGACTGCCTTTGCTAAGAGGAATCTCATCTTCTCTGGGCTCTCCCCCTCGTGTGGTATCTTTAGGAACAAAAATTTGATGTCCACTGCTGGAGGATGCGTTAGAGCTT
This sequence comes from Raphanus sativus, assembly GCF_000801105.2. NCBI lineage: Eukaryota > Viridiplantae > Streptophyta > Magnoliopsida > Brassicales > Brassicaceae > Raphanus > Raphanus sativus. Next base: position 2,743,334 of record NC_079518.1, on the reverse strand, counting down.
CTCCCTCTACTGTATCCACGCCCTTGTCCCCTACCTCGACGACCGCGACCTCTGAATCCACCTCTAGAAGTCTTCTGCTGAATTTAAATAATGCAACCATAAATACCAAGAAAAAGCAAAAATATTCACATATACATAAAGAAAGAGATAGAGGGATCTAAAACGATCTTAAAAAAAAGCATAGAGGGAAGCTGTACATCATGAGGTTTCTCCTGAGTATTCATCTCTTCGTATTTGTCGTGTCCCCATTTTCTTTCATCTCCAGATCCCCACGATCTCCTTCCACCCCGCCCTCGCCTATGAAAGCCAAAATAAGGAGTATATCAATCGACATTACCATGAATCGACAGAAAAAAGTTAGCAGGAAGAGCTAATTAGTATTCAGAACTTTTTTTTTAATGTTCCAAATAGCATGAACTTGACCAAATCTATCATAGCAAACTCGAATGCAGCTGTTCAATCCCTTCAATACTCATACATGATAGTAAGCAAAAAAAAAAAAAAAAAAAACTCTACCTATCAGTCTACTTATCTCTCCAATAAAAGCGATTGCGATCGGGAAGATAGTGAAAAAAAAAGAACTGTACCTGCTTCGGCCAGTAGACAACTCCTGAAACCTGTCATCGTGCATATAAAAAGCTCCACCTGTGGGAACTGCAGACGATTGCTTCTCCTTATCTTCCTCTCCATCTACATGACCCCCCGCACCATCATCTTCACCTGACTTCATCAAATTAACTGTCCTGTCATCATCGACTTCTCCGAGTTCCCTATCTTCATCATCACCTTCTTCTTCTTCGTCATAACTATCCTCTCCATCCTCACTCTTGTTATCGTCATTATCAACCTGTTCATTAGATTGGTCGGAATCGGAATCAATCTCAGCCCTCTGGTTCTTAACCACTTCATCGTCCTCGTCCTCGTCATCACTAGCTTCTCTCCGCCTAGTCGCCAATGAGCGTTTCAGCTCTTCGGGATCACTCTCGTACTCCTGTTCTCCTGCGTCAGCCTGCGCCATAACTCTCTCTCTCTAGAAAGCTGAAAAGGTGAGCGGCGGAATCGTAAATCGAAACTATAGATGAAGAAATTTGATAAAGAGTAATCGAAGAATGAAGAGAAAGAGAGTATCCTTGACCTAAACCCTATTTAACCTCTCCAGAGGCAGATCGTTCGTTCCTTCTTCTTCGAGTTGAGGAGCGTAAGGGTCTCTTTGACTTTCATAAATGCATATTAAAAGTCTTATCCAAACATCAAACTCCTTTTTAATCGTAAACCCAATACAATAATGCTGTAAACCGGTTTAGTGGTCCCAAATATTAATTGGGCTTTATTGGGCCGTAAACTCTCCAAGCCCGTTTTAAGGGTTGCTTCGTTACTACGAACGCTATATATAATACAAGAGATTCTATCAGATGAAATGCTGCTAGTCCGTCGTCTCCACCAACTCTCAGCTCCTTTTTTTTCCCCATTTCGCGTCAAACCCTAGCTAGCTCTACAAACCAGTCATGTCGTCCAAGCAAGGTACATCAATCTCAGTGTTTGCGATTTCGCTTCTTGTATGATGCTGTCGGTGATTTGTTAAAAAAAAAACATCTTTTACGATCTGCTAATCGTTTTTTTTTTTAAATGAAATAGGAGGAAAGGCGAAACCTTTGAAGCAGCCAAAGGCTGATAAGAAGGAATACGATGAGGTGACGACCTCTACTTAACGCTATATTTTTCTGTGAATCATGTTTTTATTGGTAGCTTTAGAACTTGAATGAAATGATGGTATTGCTTTCTGGATCTCTATAGTTTGGTTCTGAAACTTCACTTGAATTCTCGAACCTGAAAGCACATATCTTGCTCCGGTCTAATGATATATACGCTCTTTAGCTCCATCGCTTGACTGTTTTCGCCCCTACTAATTCGTATTTCAATGATCTTAGTCGTTCTTTTTACACACTCTAATTTATGGAATGTTGATTATTCGGTGTTACTGCAGCATGACATGGCCAACCTGCAGAAGAAGAAAGACGAGGAAAAGGTTAGTTCCCTTTTTGATACTCTGTCTTGCTTACTCTCTTCTTATTCGCATTATGTTTTGTGTTTCTCTCGAAAGGCATCTATTTAGACTTCTTTGTTTTGGCTAGAGAGCCACTAATCTAGGGAGATGGGTTTTCTAAAAGAGTATAAGGTGCCACTTTGTCATTTTTGTCACCTTGCAAATTTGAGCACTAGCAATGACAATACACCTGGTGACTTTAACAAGATGGGTTTAGTTTGTTACTTGGTTGTTGCCGTGTTGGTTTAGATATGTCCATTATGGATTCCTTTTTAATAAAATTATGCAGGTGATATTGGCTAGAACGTTTACTCTAACTATAGTTTGATGAAAATGTGAACGCTGATCTATAACAATAAAATGCTTGCTTAACTTTGTGTAGACCCAATGATGCCAAAAGAAATATATGCCTACTTTACACACGGGAATCGTTTGTTATTGAAAGGCTAACCCCATTTTATTTCTGACCGGGAATGGTAAAACAGGCACTTAAGGAACTAAGAGCTAAGGCGTCACAGAAGGGATCCTTTGGAGGCTCTGGCCTTAAGAAGAGCGGCAAGAAATGATCCGTTTTATCCATGTAGCCTGAGTGCAAATTTATCAACTTAATAAATGATAACAGATAATTGTGTGTTGTGTAAACTTGTATCATGTTCGCTTCCGCCACTTTTTCATGATAAAAGATAAATGGTTTCCTTACCGCTGGTAGCGTCCGCCTTCATCGACCAAACGCCATCCGTACCCAATTTTTCTTCAACTTAGGATTTGTATACAATTTTTCTTTTAGATGCAGTTCAGTATACTGTGTTCCCCAAGTCTCTCCAACATCCTGCCAAGTCACTAGTAATGGTCATTACTATACAACACACATATATATACCAAATTTATGAAACAAATATATACCCAATTTAATACATGAGTTGCTGACTCTGTTTTAAATTCCAAGATAATGGTTATAGACTTATAGTAGTAGTGCAGTGAGGTATCGGTGATGAAGCTGCGGTTGGCCGTTGCTCCTTGCATTGCAGGCATGTCTCTTCTCTATTTGTTCTTTCAGAAACAAATCCCAAAATGAACTATATAGTTTGTTGTTGGTGACTGTTTCCAACATGTTTTATGGAGGGAAGAAAGAGTCACATCAGCTATCGGTCTGTCACAGGCATCTAGACACATATTAGACCTTTGTTGTTGGTAGCTTCTGTGTGTATAGTCAGTGCCACCGGTGAGGAGAAAAAATAATAGATTAATTGCCTTCTCTCTGTTTTTGAGTTTGCTGCTTGTCAGCTGAGAGGCAAAGATGTGCGTTTGCTATTTTATGTTCCTTCTTGACTCGGTTGTATGTTTTGGTATGCAATTGCAAGGCCCAATGTAATTAGTATATTTGAAAGGCCCATCTTTATATTCCTTACACGCGCGAAGCACATCTATGCAACACACGTTGCACGCTCCTACACGCACCTTCTCGATCCACCTTCGTCTTCTCCTTCGCAGGCGAGATTCATTTTTCAGCTGCAGGTTGATATTCTGGTCAGAGGGGTGGACTAATCGGTTTCTCGAATCTCTCTGGCTTCCTCTCCAATCAGGTTCTCCCTTCGTGTATTAACTCGGTTTCCGTTCGTTCTTGTGTCTATAAGCTGTTTTTTGCTCTGTTGCTCACAAAGTGTTCGACGAAATGCCTGAGTGAAAACTCACAAAGCTCGATATCATGAAATTTTTCAGCACAATGGAGAAAAGAGACGAGGATCTGAAGAAGGCTCAGATGCTGGACGCTCGAGCCAGGAACATCAGCCACAATGTTCGCTGCACTGAGTGTGGGAGTCAGTCCATTGAAGACTCACAGGCAGATGTCGCTATTCTCCTCAGACAGGTTATTGTGTTTTACTCAAAGTTTCCAAATTGATGAGTTTAAATAGAGTTTTGTTGTGTACTGTTCTGATACACGTGAGTTTTGCAGCTGATCCGTGATGAGATAGGAGCTGGAAAAACCGACAAAGAGATATACAGTAAGCTCGAGGATGAGTTTGGGGAGACGGTGCTTTATGCCCCCAAATTTGATATGCAGACCGCTGCGTTGTGGCTAACTCCGGTCAGTTCAAGCGGTTAATAAAAGACGAAACCCTCCAACGAGACGTTTGGTTTAATCGACTTTTGGTGTCTTTGTTGTGACAGGTTCTGATTGCTGGAGGTACTGCAGCAGGGTTGGTTTATAGTAAGCACAGGCAAAGGACAAACGTACACATCATGGCGTTGGACCTTATTAGAGGTGTTTCGTTGACTCCAAAAGAGAGAGTTACCATTCTCGATGTTCTTATTCCACCTCCCCCTCCTCCTCAGGGAGTTGCTTCCCGGTTGAGGAGATTGCTAAACCGGTAGTTGCCCTGTCTCCTTAGCTCTCTGCTGTTTTTGAGTCAGATATTATCGTCTTAGCCACTCGCAATAAAAAAAGCAATGTGGAGCATGGAGTGGGTACCACGACGTTGACTGTCTATGAGAAACTGATGGTTTGCATCTTTTACTAGCAGTTTTCTTACTTATAATGTTGAAAATGGATTCTTTCATAGGAATTTCTTGGTATATTATATGAAGCATAGTTGAACGTGTGATTTGTTTGATATTTTCTATGGAACTGAAAACGGAGTGTGGTTGTGCTGTTATATTCATTCCGGCACATAGACAGCTTTATTTCCAAGTTATCGTGTGTTCTAACGGCTAGATGAGCTTTATGCACATCTTTGTCTTAATAATCCGAGCCCAGATAATGTGTTGACCTGATAATTATACAAAGATCTTCGATACAGGAAGCATTGTGTTCATATAGTCAATACTTCTTCCCACACCACCTAACATTGTCTGTTTAGTCACACCTAATCCTCACTTGAGCCTCTTCCTTTATTTAATCCTATTTTTTTGTCGACAAGCGAGGCCCTTAAATTCTCCAATACAAGACTTCTACTAATAATCATTGTAATATTGTCAAAAACAAAATATTAAATATTGTGATTAGAAAATGAAATCATATTCGTTGGTGAGTTTGTTATTAGTACAGTAGACGTTTGTCAAAAGAAGTTGGTATAGTGCACGTGCTTTTACATATTTAAAACGCCAAAAAGAGACTGAACGATTTGACCGAGGCACATAGCTGTCATTCTACGTATTACAGATTGGTGACGGTATAAGTACGTACGCACTAGATATAAGAAGCAACTTTAGTCAATGAACACGAATTAGCAGGTCAAAAAATGGGGTCAAGCATGTTTGAACTCAACAGAGAATGCTTCTTTTTTTTGTCACCGACTCACCAAACAAGGAAGGTTTGGTCACCTAACGCTGAAAGTTTACTTGGGCAAATTAACCAAAGAATTATGCGTAGTAGCAAGGTTAATTTTGTACATACGTCCACTTTCTCTTTATTGTTTCTGCATTGTAATTAGTTACGTCTCTTATCCGTGCCATTAGCCCATTACCACTGTCATAATCCATCAATGACTCTTTGTTTATTAGAGAAGATGAGGGATGACATGCAAATAGGGCCAAAACGAAAAGTGCATGATTGATTGTTTGCAAAAGAAAAAGAAGCGTATGATTTGATTAAGCAGCCTTTATCTCCAACATGTGTTATTCTATTAAAAAGAGGTTCCATTATAACATAGTTTACTAAATATAATCACAAACTTTAATGGCTGAATCAAATTGCACACATTTCTTTATATCTTTCATTTTTGTTAGAGAAGGTGAAAATGTAACAGAGAGGAGCATGCAAAAGTCCTTGTTCCCAGTGTAGACTCCTCTTTTCACCAACTATCTTCCGTTCACACTCGCAGAGACACAACACAAACACATCATTTTCTTCTTCCCGTTGACTAAATTTTTTTTCTTATTTTTCCTCTGTTTCACCAACCCAAAAAATCTACACATCATCCACTGTTGTGTCACATCCAGGTCCTCAGACTATACTACTATAAAAAGAAAGAACGAAACATTAACTTCAAATCAAGACAAGAGCGACACACATTCATCCATCGCATCCAAAACATGGATTACGATCCAGCTCAAGCTATGAGCAGAGGAGGAAGCATGCGGAGAAGCATAAGCCGCAGCGTGAGCAGAGCGAGCAGAAACTTCGAGGACATATTCTCGTCGAGCTCAAGACGAACCAAGTCCGTTAACGAAGACGAAGAAGCTCTCAAATGGGCAGCCATCGAGAAACTTCCTACCTACAGCCGCCTCAGGACCAGCCTCATGCCCGCGCTAGGAGAAGACGACATCTACAGTAACCAAATCCTAAACAAAGAAGTTGACGTCACAAAACTCGACGGCGACGATCGGCAAAAGTTCATCGACATGGTCTTCAAAGTCGCGGAGCAGGACAACGAACGGATCTTGACAAAGCTGAGGAACAGGATCAACAGAGTTGGGATCAAGCTTCCGACGGTGGAAGTCAAGTACGAGCATCTGACCGTGAAAGCCGACTGTTACACCGGTGATAGATCTCTTCCTTCGCTTTTAAACTCGGTGAGGAACATGGGAGAGTCTGTTCTTGGCATGGTCGGAATCCAGTTTGCTAAAAAAGCGCAGCTCACTATACTCAAAGATGTTTCGGGGATCATCAAACCTTCGAGGATGACGCTTCTGTTGGGTCCTCCTTCCTCGGGGAAGACGACACTTTTGTTGGCTCTTGCTGGTAAACTAGACAAGTCTCTTGACGTATCTGGAGATGTAACGTATAATGGTTACCGTCTCAACGAGTTCGTTCCTATCAAAACCTCTGCTTACATTAGTCAGAACGATCTTCATGTCGGTATCATGACGGTTAAGGAGACTCTTGATTTCTCTGCTCGGTGTCAAGGCGTTGGTACTCGTTATGGTATGTAGTCTTATTCAAACTAAAATAATAATTTCTTTTTTTTTTTTCCTTCTCTGGCTTATAGAGTAAAGCTTAATTGTAATTGCTTGTAGATCTTCTAAACGAGCTGGCTAGGAGAGAAAAGGACGCAGGGATCTTTCCAGAAGCTGATGTTGATTTGTTCATGAAGGCCTCTGCTGCTCAAGGTGTCAAGAGTAGTATCATCACTGACTACACTCTCAAAGTCAGTCCCTCTCAAAACCTTAAAGATGTCATGATTCTTTCTTATTTTAGGCATGTGGGTGCAGTTCGGTAATTGGTTAGTATGGTTTATGAAATTTGAGTCGAAGCTAATTTTGGTTTGGTTTGGTTTGGTATTCGGTTAAAATAATTGAATAATTTCAATTATTCTAGATCAAAATTTTGTTTAGTTCTGTTTGAAATTTGTATCTATCTTCTTTTTAGTGGAACTGAACCTAACTCTTAACCGAACCTGAAAACCTGAACACCTGAAGCTGAGATTTTTTGGTTTAGTTCGGTTCAAATCGGGAGGGCTAGTCCTTAAGTTTTATTCAACTTATCAGATAAATCTTCTAGTAACCCCGTTATGTTACAATATTTTTATATAGCTTTCTTGTGGACAACGTTTGATGAAACAGATTTTAGGGCTTGACATTTGCAAGGACACTATAGTTGGAGATGACATGATGAGAGGTATCTCAGGAGGTCAGAAGAAGCGTGTGACAACTGGTGAGATGATCGTTGGGCCAACTAAGACTCTCTTCATGGATGAGATATCCACTGGGCTTGACAGCTCCACCACTTTCCAAATAGTCAAATGCCTGCAACAGATCGTTCATCTCACTCAAGCCACCGTGGTCATTTCTCTTCTTCAGCCTGCTCCTGAGACGTTTGATCTATTCGATGATATAATCCTATTGTCGGAAGGACAAATTGTGTACCAGGGACCTAGAGACCACATTCTTGAGTTCTTTGAGAGCTTTGGCTTCAGGTGTCCTGAAAGAAAAGGAACAGCTGATTTCTTGCAAGAGGTAAAATATAGAGAAATACCTTCAAAAAACTTACTAAATCATGTTTTTATGAAAAAATCGCATACTAAAAGAATCACAATATAATGTTTATCAAAAATAAAAAAATCATGTTTATCAAAAATAAAAGAATCACAATCATGTTTATCAAAAAACTTACTAAATCATGTTTTTATGAAATATATATTTGATTTTTTTTTTCTTTAAATTTCCATTTTGGTTTGGTTTTTTAATAAAATGGAAATTTAAAGAAAAAAAAATCAAATATATATTTCATATTTAGATTAAGACGTAGTGATTAGAGTTTATGGTTTGTATTTGGGAGTGTGAAGCAATTAAAAGTTAAGAATTAGAGTAATTTAGTATTTTTGTTAAATATTTTTCTATTTTGGGATAAACTTTGGAAAATGTTTTTTTGGAGATTTGTCCTGAAATATACATCTCTCTACCTATATTACCTATATTAGTATTGGATCCGGAAAATGACACTTAACGTGTGGAACAGGTTACCTCTAAGAAGGACCAAGAGCAGTACTGGGTGGATCAAAGAAGACCCTACAGATACATCCCAGTGCATGAATTCGCCACCAAATTTAAGAACTTCCATGTTGGAACCAAGCTTTCCAACGAGTTATCAGTACCCTTCGAGAAATCTAAAGGCCACAAAGCAGCTCTCGTGTTTGACAAGTACTCAGTGAAGAAAACAGAGCTTCTCAAAAGCTGCTGGGACAAAGAGTGGATGCTCATGAAGCGAAACTCCTTCTTCTACGTCTTCAAAACCGTCCAAATCATCATCATCGCAGCGATCACGTCAACCGTTTTCCTAAGAACAGAAATGAACACTAGGAACGAGAGCGACGCCAACATGTACATAAGCGCACTCCTGTTCGGTATGATCGTCAACATGTTCAACGGTCTTGCGGAGATGGCCATGACGATACAGAGACTTCCCGTGTTCTACAAGCAAAGAGATCTTTTGTTTCATCCGCCTTGGACGTACACACTTCCTACTTTCTTGCTAGGGATACCAATCTCCATCTTCGAGACTATTGCATGGATGGGTGTGACGTATTACTCCATAGGCTTTGCACCTGAAGCAGACAGGTTCTTCAAACAGTTCTTGATCGTGTTTCTGATCCAACAGATGGCTGCAGGGATATTCAGGCTCATTGCATCTATCTGTAGAACCATGACCATAGCTAATACCGGTGGTATGCTGGTTCTACTAGTCGTGTTCTTAACCGGTGGTTTCCTTCTTCCTAGACGTGAGATCCCGGTTTGGTGGAGGTGGGCTTTTTGGGTCTCCCCTCTTTCATACGCTTTCAGTGCCATCAGCAACACTGAACTTCTTTCTCCGAGATGGATGAATAAAATGGTAAGTCTTCTTAATCGTATCAAAGTAAAAATTGCATACAAAGCATAGCCCTAATTTTTTGCATTTTTTGCAGTCTTCCGACAACACTACAAGGCTAGGGACAACAGTGCTTAACATATGGGATGTGTTCGATGAAAAGAACTGGTATTGGGTAGGAGCTGCAGCCCTGCTTGGTTTTGCTGTCCTCTTCAACTGTCTTTTTACACTCGCACTTACTTATCTTGACCGTAAGTTTTTTTCTTGTACACAATCCCTTTTTACTGTCACTACCTCAGATAAATATTAACATGTATGCATCATAATAATAGCCCTTGGGAAGCCACAAGCTATACTCCCAAAAGAAGAAGACCAAGATGGATCCAAGAGTAAGTATTTATACAAGAACTTATATGAAAAAAAAAACAAAAAGAAAGTTGATACTAATGTATAATGTTTTTATATTGCAAAACAGAGGAGATTCAAATGGAGAATATGAACACCAAGAAAGGAATGGTTCTTCCTTTCACACCACTAGCTTTGTCCTTTGACGATGTTAAATACTTTGTTGACATGCCTGCGGTAATCTTTTGAAACACTAGTTGATATTATTATTTTGTAACAAGTGAAAAAAATCTCATATGAGACTTTGATGATGCAGGAGATGAGGGACCAAGGAGTTCAAGAAACAAGGCTGCAACTACTAAAAGGTGTCACAAGCACGTTTAGGCCAGGAGTGTTGACGGCGTTGATGGGGGTGAGCGGTGCGGGCAAGACGACCTTGATGGACGTTTTGGCAGGGAGAAAAACAGGAGGATACATAGAAGGAGACATAAGAGTGTCTGGATTCCCAAAGAAACAAGAGACATTCGCTAGAATCTCTGGTTACTGTGAACAAACAGACATTCATTCTCCACAAGTCACCGTAAGAGAATCACTTATTTTCTCTGCTTTCCTTCGCCTTGCTAAGGAAGTAAGCAAGGACGAGAAAATGATGTTTGTGGATCAAGTCATGGAGTTGGTAGAGTTGGTGGACTTGAGAGATGCCATTGTGGGTTTACCTGGAGTCACAGGACTATCCACTGAACAGAGAAAGAGACTAACCATCGCTGTTGAGCTTGTGGCCAACCCTTCAATCATTTTTATGGACGAACCTACTTCAGGGTTGGATGCTAGAGCAGCTGCCATCGTGATGAGAGCTGTGAGAAACACAGTGGACACAGGGAGAACTGTGGTGTGCACCATCCACCAACCGAGCATCGATATTTTCGAGGCCTTTGATGAGTTACTACTGATGAAGAGAGGAGGACAAGTGATATACTCAGGTCCCTTGGGTAGAAACTCTCACAAGATTGTTGAGTACTTTGAAGCCATTCCAGGAGTTCCAAAGATTCCTGAAAAGTACAATCCTGCCACTTGGATGCTTGAAGCTAGCTCCCTTGCCGCCGAGTTGAAGCTTGGAGTTGACTTTGCTGAGCTATACAACTCTTCTTCTTTATGCCAGTGAGTAAAAACATAACACAACAACAATATTCTCTATGTGATACATGCAATCTAACTAACATATGCAAACTATTGTCACAGGCGAAACAAGCAGCTGGTACAAGAACTTAGTGTGCCTCCACAAGGAGCATCTGATCTATACTTTCCCACGCAGTTTTCACAGAACACATGGGGACAATACAAATCATGTCTCTGGAAGCAATGGTGGACATACTGGAGATCTCCAGACTACAACGTTGTCCGGTTCATATTCACCTTAGCAACATCTCTTTTGATCGGTTCCATCTTTTGGCAAATAGGAGGTAAGAGATCAAACGTGCAAGACCTGACTATGGTGTTGGGAGCAATCTACGCAGCAGTTATATTCGTTGGAGTAAACAACTGCTCAACGGTGCAACCAATGGTGGCAGTGGAACGTACAGTCTTTTACAGAGAAAAAGCAGCAGGGATGTACTCAGCTATACCTTACGCCATCTCTCAAGTGACTTGCGAGATACCCTATGTCTTGATTCAGACCACATACTATTCCCTTATCGTCTACGCGATGGTTGGATTCGAGTGGAAAGCTTCAAAGTTCTTATGGTTCCTCTTCATTAACTACTTCTCATTCCTATACTGGACTTACTATGGCATGATGACCGTCTCCCTCACACCTAACCAGCAAGTTGCTTCTATCTTTGCATCAGCCTTTTATGGTATTTTTAACCTATTCTCTGGCTTCTTCATCCCAAGACCCAAGATTCCCAAGTGGTGGATATGGTACTACTGGATCTGCCCTGTCGCTTGGACCGTATACGGTTTGATCACCTCTCAGTACGGTGATGTTGACTCTCCCATCGCTCTCCCTGGTGGTCCTCCTGGGCTAACTGTGAAACAGTATCTTAAAGACCAATATGGTTTTGAGTCAAGCTTCATGGGACCTGTTGCAGCCGTTCTAGTTGCTTTCCCTATCTTCTTTGCCTTTGTCTTCGCCTTTTGCATCAAGACTCTCAACTTCCAGACTAGATAAAAAATCATCCTCTTTGTATATTTTTCTTATTGAGAAACATAACTAGTATAACTCTTTCTTCCTTATTATTGCATTTTCTTATAAATGAAATTTGCAATTATATAAAGTAAATGTTCATGAACCATTAGAAAAGATTAGGTTGTCAAAGGATTGATGCTTGTGTTGTATGAATGTAATTTCAGAATCTAGGCTGTTACAAATTTTTATCAATCAGCAAAAAAGAAGGGACCTTTTGGTCTTTTAGCAAGAAACCGTTTACAGTTAAATCTCCCGCTTTGCATAGATGACGACACGTGTCTATCAAAAGTGGTTACTCCACCAATCTAACGGACCTCCTTCATCCCCTACGATCATGCCATCTCTCCACGGCGACGGTGAGACGTCTTCAACCCTCGTCGCTTCCGCCGACGAAAGACCGAGAAAGTAGTCGTAAGGCTGCGGCGCCGGTGAGAATCTTGAATAGTACGGTGACTCTGCCGGCGAATCGACGACGACGGGAGGAGGCAGATGGACGGAGAGTTCGGGAGACGAAGACGTCGCGAGGGAAATAAGACCGGCGAGGCCGTGCACGGCGAGATGTTCGCCGTAGAACAAATCAGGGAGGAGGACGGGAACACCGTCGAGAAAAATGGATTCGTCGGAGGTAGTGAGCCGGATGTGGTGAGAGGGGAGAAGCGTCGGGAGAGAGGTGGCGTTCGGGAGGGATCTGAGATCGGAGAAAGGTAGGCGGAGTGGGACGGAGTGAAGGCGGAGGGTGGAGACGTAGAAGTAGGAAGAGTGAGTCATGTCGAGGTCGAAGAGCATGGAGTCGGTGGGGACGAAGAGCGTGAGGGACTCGACGGAGAGCAGATCGAAGAGGAGATCGGAGGTGATGATCGCGTTCGCGAAGAGAGCTCTGCCTCTGACTCGGAGCACCGTGATGGCTCTTTCGAATTCTTCCAGTGGAACTCCGGCGGAGGAGCGAGGAAAACAGAGGATGAGAGCGGCGAGAAAGACGGCGCACGAGAGTGAGATAGTCGCCATTGTTGTTGACTTGCGAGGTTGAAGAGAGAGAGAGAGAGGTCAAGAATTAAGATGGAGGAAGAAAGCGGTTATAGGTTCGTTAGATGGTTGTTGAATCTTGTGGGACCCACTTAGTTTCCCGCGCTATTAAGTAAACTATCTCTGCTTACAAGCTTGAATCACAAGTAAAGAGTAACATTATTTAAAAGGATGTATCTTTTCGTTAATTACCATCATCTTCTATTAAATAAACACATGGGAGATATGCTGTATAGATGAAAGAAACAACCTCAGAGTAGAATGGAAATGAAGTTTAACTCACTGCAAATGGAAAACATTAAAAACCAGAAGCAAAGCTTGGTCAAAACAACTATACATGAAGGATGTACAGGCTTACTACAACACTAGCCCAATAATCTTAACAACAAACATGGTAAAACAGAAGGAACTGGTTTTGACTAGGTAAGTGCTCTTAAGCTGCGGCTTGCATTACCTTTCAGGCCAAAGCCATTCGCTTCCTAGCTTCAAAGGCCTAGAGTTGAGAAAAAAATGCAACAAGTTTGAATATCTGTCTTTTCCAAAATAGAAACAAATCATGAAAAAGAAGGACATAAGAAAAAAAAAAGGAAAAAGGAGGACCTGGTTTTGCCAGTTTGTGAAGCCTGTGAAAAGACCTAGCAGAAAATTTTGAAGAAGGGCACCAGCTTGTATTCCAATCCAAAGGCCAACACCTTTTAGATTAAACCAGAAGGCTAAAGTTGCTGCAAAGGGTATCCCACATAGATAGAAAGCTCCTAAATTTATGTAAGCCCCTATATGTTGCCATCCACATCCCCTTGCAATACCTGCTTAACCATTTAAACCAGGTGTTAGGAGTGGAAGAAAAATAGTGCAACTTTGGTATGGTTTAACAACTTTGACACAAGACTAAAAAGGGGCACATGAACACTTGGACCTGTATGAACTAAGGGATCTCTACTACACTCACATAGGAGATGAATTCATATGTGACATGTAAAAACACTTCAATGCGGAGGAACACAAGTTAATAAAAATAAATATTATGAGAATAATTTGTATCTGAATTGGGAAACAGGACCTGCGAGAACCGCTTGTAAACCGTCTAGAATGATAGAAAGAGAGACAAATGGAGCCATCTTTGCAACATAGTCTACGGTTCTCTCGTCACTGCTGAAAATATAGCCGAAAACATGACTTCCTACTAGCAGAGACATACTCACTACCAGTGATTCCACAACCGCAAGAAACATTGACGTGTAGACCACGATATGAGCTGCTCGAGAGTTACCAGCACCTAACTCGTTTGAGATTCTTGTGCTGCACAAGAAAACATTCCCATGAAGATCAAGTAAATGCTTCAGCTCTCACGATCTGCATTGTTAATGACTAAAAGTTTTAACCTTGCTGCAGCCGCGATGGCAATTGGTATTGCAGAGACTGTCGAAATTGTTTGGAGACTGCAAGATTGAATAATATTAGACTGTGACATGAAAATGTAAATGCATAGGGAAGTTACCAGATAGAGAGCACAGAAGTCTCCAGCTCCGGGTTGGGTAAGAGACCAGATAGTAATATTATGAGCTCAAATGACCACCACTCTAGGCTGCAACAACCCATAAAAGATCTTTTCTCAAAAAATGTGGAAGGCATTAGAGAAGTAGAAAACCACATAGAAAAAAATGAAGTACCAAACCATAGCCGCGGAAGGAAGAGCATATCTAAAGAACTCTCCAACGCCATTGAATGTCTCCATGGAAAGAGGCGCACGTGTCTCGGAACAAGCGGAGGAGAAGCACATGATAGATCCAAGAAGAATGGCAGAGAGCCAGCTTGACAGACCCATAGCCACGGCTCCTCCAAGAAAACCAAGACGTGACTTGTAAACCAAAAGCCAGCACAGAGGGACGTGGAGACAGAAGACAAGACAAGAGGTAACGAGGAGGGGTTTGATCATGCTCTGGTTTTGGAAGTAGCGAGTTAGAGGCTGTGTAACGGCGTATGAGAACAGTCCTGGGATGAGCCAGGCAGCGTATCTACCGGCTTCGTGTGCAATATCTTGGTCTTGGCCAAGGAACACAAGAAGCTTTTCCATGTTGAACCATATGATGGATATAGGGATACATACTAGTGTAAGACAGAACATAGCCGTGTATGTCTGAAGACCTAGTTTCCTGTATAACTTAGCTCCATAAGCTTGACCGCTCAAAGTATCTAAGGCACATGACAATCCTATCTAGCATCGCACGCAAAAGAAATATCAAGTAACAGAGATGAGTCTATAAATGTAGAGTAAGAATGAAAAATATACGATGAAGCTGTAGCCAGTGACGTTGCAGAAGGAAGAGGCTAAGGAGGCGCTAGCGAGAGCTAGGTTTCCAAGGTGACCAACCATCACCATTGAGATGATCTGTAATGTGAACTGAGCGATGACCACAGCAGCCATAGGAGCGGCGAAGTAGATAAGCCGCTTGAGTTCTTCTGTGAATGATCCGTCTTGAATATCAATGCAGGTTACTTTATCATCTCTGTCTACTCGCAGTAGCAAGCTATTCTTGGTGCTGCTCTCTGCCTCCGACATGGTGAATAGCTACACAATCTAGCCAGAGAGAGAGAGAGAGAGAGAGAGAGAGAGAGAGAGAAACTTGTTTGATGATGTTGTTATGACTTGCTTGCATGTCTCCATTCAATTATAGTGGGGCTTAGATCCCAACACTGTATCTGCTTCGATATTTATTTTCAACTACCGTTCTGTGTCTGTTGTTGTCTGTCGTCGTTGCAGGTGATACTGAACTAATTGACATGTTTGTCATTTTGTGGGTGGTTCAGGATTAGTTATAGTTTTTCTACGTGAAGGTGACATTACTATATCAAAATGTATGCGACTTTTGTAACAGTATCGTCAAATGATCAGATGATTTTTTTTTTAATAAACATAGCAAGAAGATTATGATCAGATGATTCATATTCATTTATCATTAGCGTTTTACATCAAGACTCTTGTTTGGCTCAAAATTCGTTTTACTACGCTTTTCACCAACGCATTTTTAACCTTTACATTACCTTCCACATTTTTTGGCTTATTTAACTTTTTTATTGATTGGACAACAAATGTTTCGTTGTAGACATAATTTTGTTGGTTTTGTCATGATCTTCTTGGAAAGAATATTAACCCAACAATTATTCCAGAAAGTCAGAAAAACGTTGTCTACAACTTTGGAAATGGATACTAAGCTGGTAATTTTTCTTGGAATCTTCTCCAGAAAGTTACACTACGTGCAGAGATTATGATTAGAAAAACCAAGTAATACTATAAACATTCTCAAAATCACTTATCAAATTGTTTCCTCTGTTTATAGTGAGAGCCTATACAAAGTAGCTAGAAAGAAGAGGATAGCAAACCATATCTTGAGCGTCCACGTGGCATAACATACGACCTCATCCAAATTTAGGTGTTTAGAAAGAAAAAAAGACACTCCTCGTGCCACCGAACAAATCGGGCCGCCATTTTCTACCGCCGGAACGGTCAAATAAGCCCAAAAAGACAAAACTCCTCCACCATGTCCACTCTCTCATTCTCCCCTTCCATCACCACCACCACCCATGCGCAGTTTAGCCACCCCCTCTCCTCCATGTCTATCCTGCGCCGCCTCCCCCTCGCACGCCGCCTCCGCTTCTCCTCCTCCCGCAGCAACAACCGCGTCGCCTCCGTCGTCACCGCCGCGGCTGTTCGCCAGGACGCCGCCCTCTGGACCCCGGCTCCACTCTCTCTGATCGAATCCGCCGCCGAATCGCTCTTCCACGTCTCCATCGACGTCTCGGGCTCCCCGGATCTCGCCGCCTCCTACACGCGGCCCGGCCAGTACCTCCAGCTCCGCGTCCCCGACGTCGAGAAGCCTTCGTTCCTGGCGATCGCCTCTCCTCCTTCGCTCGCGGCGTCTCGAGGAGCTTTCGAGTTCCTGGTGAAGAGCATAGCTGGATCCACGGCGGAGGTTCTGTGCGGGTTGAAGAGAGGGGAGACCGTCGAGCTCAGCGCTGTGATGGGGAATGGTTTCGATATGGGTCAGGTTGATCCTCCCGAGGAGTATCCCACGGTTTTGATTTTCGCCACTGGATCTGGAATCAGGTGAGAGAGAGCTTAAAGTCGTGTCCTTTAAGCTGCTATTCAATGATCTTAAGTTTTGTATTGTTTTAAAGTGGACAGTATTAGCCAAAGTTAATGTCTTTCAGACTCATTATTCTTGTCCTGCATTTTTGGTTTAGTTACATCATGTCTATGAGATGCTTAGTTCAATTGCTTTTACAATACTGCCTAAGTCGAGTCCTTTACTTCATGTTTGATGCTTCTCTTTGTAGCTGCTATTCAGTGATCTAAGTACGGTCTAGTTAAAAGGTTTTAGTTGCACGTTATTACCCAAAGTTTGTATTAGTTCAATTGCTTGTATCATACTGGCTTCGAAGTTGGAAGCTTGGGACCTTTTCATATGTCTTTTAGGCTCTGTGTCCATCTAATATTGAGAAAGGGTTTGGGTATTTCTATTTGGGATACTGTGTGTTGATCGAAACAACAATGTCTAGTGATGTTTATAGGCACTTTTAGTAACTGTCTTGACATGTTCTTATCTATGCAGTCCCATCCGCTCACTGATTGAGACAGGATTTGGCGCTGATAGAAGATCCGATGTAAGACTATATTATGGAGCTCGGAACCTGAAAAGAATGGCTTATCAGGTTTGGTTCTTTCTCTCACTTGTTTCGAACGTCACTAGATAGAAATATGTGCAGTTGAATGACGTTTGATGATAAGCGCAGACCCTAGCTATATCTGTGGATCTGATCTGTTCAAGGATTTTAACTATGCTCTCAATCTGCAGGAAAAGTTTAAAGAGTGGGAATCATCGGGTGTCAAAGTTGTGCCTGTATTATCACAGCCAGATGATGGGTGGACAGGGGAAACCGGATATGTCCAGGTAAAAGATTGAGAAACATTAATCTAAATGCTTTACTCAAGATGGAATCAAACTAATATATACATACATCATGTGTTGTACATAGGCTGCCTTTGCAAGGGCTAAACAAGTTTCAAAACCTGAGGCCACAGGAGTGGTGCTGTGCGGACAGAGACAAATGGCTGAGGTATGCACTCTTTTTTGTTGCTGGGAACCTAAAATGCTATTCAGGAGATGTCTTATCTTTATCGTTGTTTTGATTTGTTGTCTTTGCAGGAGATAACCGCGATGCTTGTAGCTGATGGAGTCTCAGATGACAAGATGCTCAAAAACTTTTGACAGATAAATTTATTTGTATGTTGTAGTAACTTATATACTGTGTCATCATCATATGATTCTTTTGCTACCAAGATCAAACACAGATTTTTGTAATACCTTAAAGATGAATAATAGTACTGTGTTGATTGTCAGATGTCACCCACATCATTCATCTTAATGATTAACCAGTGTTACCATGGTGATGAATCTCTGTGTATTTGAAGAAAACTGCATTTTCATTCATCAACCTTATTAGAATTTTAACTGTGATTTTAATGTCCTTTGCACTGTTTTTCCTTGTTAACACTTGATGAATAACTCTTTTGCATAGTTCTTGAATGAAACTGAAATCTTGCTTAATAATGACTCAAATTCTTTGAATTATTCAGATAATGCAAATCATTTCCTAAGATTGGTTAAAACTGGAGAAAATGTATCAGATGTAACAAATTCTTGTTATTACTTATTATTATGCATGCCATTACTTCAAAAGAAGCAGCGGCAAGCCGCCGCCGGCCGGAGAAGATGGATAGAAGACGACGACTTTTTTTTTTTCCTTTCTCTCTCAACTTTTTTTTTCCTTCCACTCAAACCGTTGGAGAACAGATTGAGAAGGTGAACCTCTTTTATTTCTTGTTTATCTCTTCTGTGTTAGCCTAATAATGGATTCAAATTTGGTCATAAGCTTCAGTTTGTCGGATTGAAGCGGGGGGTTTCAAATCGGACACCATAGAAACAAATCTAATCAGATCTGTGATATATGGTGGTTGGTTTATAGTGACCGGCTGTGTTGAGTTCTTTCGTACTAGGGTCCGATTGTTTTGCTTTTGCAGTCATGTCGAGGCGCGTAGAAGCGCGTGGCAAACCTGTCCAGAGTCTAATGGTTAGTCTCAGTTAGATCTGGAGGGAATCAATAAAGTGGAAGCGTGGAGAAGGTACAGTGAACCTGTTACAGAGTCCAGTGGCGAGTTTTAGCTGGATCTAGAGAGGCAGTGGAGTGGTGAAGCGGTGAAACGTTGAAGCCGCGTGGTGAGCCGATTTCAGAGTCCAGTGGCAAGTCATAGCTGGTTCGAGAGTTGGCAGGGGAGGGGTGGCGTTTTGAAAGCGAGTGATGCTCCCTTTCAAAGTTCAATATGTTGTTAGATTTTGAAAGGTGATGGACCAGAAGTGCGTTTAGGGCTCAACACACAGCAACGGTTAACTCTACACTAACATCTGATTTTATTTCTTCTTGATCGGTTTTGATTCCTATCGAAGGTAGTTAAACTTATGTTTGTGATCGTTTTGGCTCTGGGGTAAATTTCTTTTAGCCGCCAGCTTGTGTTTCTGAGATTAGTATATAGTTTCTAATCGTCAGCTTAGATTTTATGGTCAGGTTTGTAATCTCCCTTGCTAGGGTTGTTAAGTTATGTTCAATATTAAACATCAGATGACAAAAAAAAAAAAAACAATGTCTTGAGCAAAAAAATATAATAAAAAAGAGAAGCAGAGCCATTTTGCATTATTCAGGGTTGCAGTTGAAAAAAAAAAAGTTCAATATCAACTGCGTTTTATACATTCCTTCATCTGAAAGACAATTTCAACTCCAGCTTCGCCTTGTTTCATTTCAGTTTTGTAAATAGCTTGGGTGCAACCTGAAGATTTACAAAATCCAATTTCATCTCAGTATCAAATTGTAAAAGGGATATAGATGTGAAGAGCTAAGCCACAACTCAACAGAAACTTACACATTTGTCAATGCACTGCCAGTAGTCGAAGTACTGCCCAGTGCAATGCTTTTGGCCAGAGTCATCACCTTGGATTCTCTTCACACACGCCTGACAGCCACACACAAAAAAAAAGGCTTGTGTATCAGCAAACAATTATCTTCATATACAAGGCAATGTCCCTTCAAACAATCTCCCCATCAATTTATTACCTGATATTCGATTAGTGGCTTGACACATTTTGGATTGCAAGATTCCTCAAGGTACTTCTTTGGATCAACAACTTCATCTTCTGCCCTGAAATTACCAAAAACGAAGGAAGAAGAAAGAAAACCGTCACATCCTCCACATCCATATCAAGGCAATGTGTGATGGCAGCATACACAATTGAGACTTGCAAAAAAGAAACAATCAACGAGATGTTGGCACGTTGAATATCTATGGTAAATCTAAAGGACCTATATCATCGTGGACCGATCGATCACTAGACACAGATAGAACCCAAGTCTAGAGATTCAGACAACTACATGAGATCCATCAACATGATGTGTAGATTGGTAATTATAAAATCAAAGAATGGCGCCGAGTTTGTAGGAAGAAACTTACATGTCGTAAAGTCTGTCGGAAAGCTGTAAACTGCAAGACGGAGATTAGATTTAATGTCAGAAAAAATAAAAATAAAAACAGAACCGATTGGTTTGTGGGTCGATAACATCAAACACAAAAGAGGATCAATTGAATTAAAAAGAAACGGGGACTGTTGATACCTAACTGAGAGGGAAGAGGATCTAGACTCAAAGGAGGAGGAGGTGGAACCCTACAGTTTTGTTGTTCGAGTCAGTCTTCTACTAGATTCATTTCATTTGTTGTTTACGACCTGGTCTCTGATGGACTTTAGGGCCCAACTAGTTTAGAATACTAAAAAGCCCAAAGCCCAATAGTTTACGGTCAACATCTTCATCGATCATCACCGGTCGTCTCTCCACGTGTACCGGAGGAGGTGAGAGAGAGAGAGAGGATCCTTAAAAACATACCAAAACAAGCGGAGACACCACTTTTCAAATCAGATTTGATGGCGACGATCCCTCCCCAATTCCCCTTGGAGATCCGCTCTGCTCTACGTCGGGCGGCGGCTTCCTCCACCGTCAGCTACTTTCTCCGCCCAATCACCACCACAACCGCAACTCCTTCGTCACGTCGTCACCGAACGACGAAACCGTTTCGACCTAGTAGAGCCTTCTCTTCCTCCTCCTCCTCATCCTCCTCAGTTAAGCTCCCAACGAAACCTCCTCTTTGCACCGCCGACGAGCTTCATTACGTCACCGTTCCGAACAGCGATTGGCGCCTCGCTCTCTGGCGCTACTTCCCTTCCCCTCAGGTTTCTAACCGCCTCTCTCTATCTATCAATGCCTCTACAAGTTTAGATCATAGCTAGGCGGTGGTTATGGTTAGGCGCCTTATATAGATTAATTATCGATTTCGGTTTGAATTGTTTCTGTTTATACTCGATTTGCCGCAATTTTTAGAACACTGAGTTTGTTTATATCATTGTGACCAAGAAGAACTCTCTCTCTCCTTTTCAGGCTCCGACGAGGAATCACCCGCTCTTGCTGTTATCTGGAGTAGGAACCAATGCAATTGGATATGATCTATCTCCCGGCGTATGTTTTGCCCTTCATTTCACATTCGTTTTTGTAATCTGAATCTGTTTCTTTCATAAAGGTTCTACATTTACGCTAAAAGACGTGGTTTTTGTTACATTCTCCAGTCCACTTGAGCTCATTAAAGTCTTTGTTTTCACGCTTTTCTAACACGGTTTGATGTAACTGTAGTGCTCTTTTGCGAGACACATGTCTGGTGAAGGATACGAGACGTGGATTCTCGAGGTTCGTGGAGCCGGGCTGAGTACTAGAGTATCTGATCTCAAAGACGTTCAAGATTCTGCTCACGAGCTGTCTCATCAGATACAGTCTACTGCCGAAGCTGCAGCTAAAGAAGCTAAAGCTGCTGATATTGTGGACAGAGCACCAGCACCAGATGTTTCTGTTTTTGGTGAAGCCGGCTCTGCTTGGGACGAGTCGAAGATCGTGGCGAGGTTAACTGCAACGTTTATGCGTTTGTCAGAGAGGCTTAGTGGGTTTCTCAGCGAAGGTCAGTCAGTGTTCATGTCTGCTAGGTTGTTTGATAGAATTGCTATGCTTTTAGAAGATTCTCGGCTGTACGAGCGCTTTAGTGAGATAAGATCAAAGCTTTTGAGTTTGATCGAGTCGAGGCAAAACTCAGGGCTTGGTAACCAAATCAGAGAGTTGACTCAGCGCCTTGTGAATCTTCTCGACGATGGTCAGAGGTCTGTCTCGCCTCAGCTGATTGATCTGCAAGAGCGTCTCACTTCCACCATTGAGGATTTTCAGAAGCAGCTTGATTTGATCGTTAAATATGATTGGGATTTTGATAACTACCTGGAAGAGGATGTCCCTGCTGCGGTGAGGGGAGACATTGATCTTGCTTAGTGTTTTACATTGTTGTGTCCGGATCTGTCACTGAACTGGGTGTTCCTTTTTGGTTTGTCATAGATTGAGTATGTAAGAGCGCAATGCAAGCCAAAGGACGGTAAGCTTTTGGCAATTGGGCACTCAATGGGAGGTATCTTACTCTATGCAATGCTGTCACGTTGTGGTAAGTTAATATTCATTTTCCTGAAAACGGAGGCTCATAGGTTTAGGCTGTTACTCATTTCTTTCTATTCCATTTCGTTAGCTTTTGAGGGTAGGGAACCTTGCCTGGCAGCTGTGGCAACTTTGGCTTCATCGCTAGATTACACAACTTCAGATTCTGCCCTCAAATTGCTCATACCTCTTGTACGTAAATTTTACCTTTATCTCCCTGCGTTGTGTTTTTCTGTAAGAGTTGGTGCGCCACCAAGTTCTTCTGTGGTAAACTTATTAGATACTTCTTATACAGGCCGATCCTGCACAAGCTCTGAGCGTTCCAGTTGTTCCTTTGGGAGCTCTCTTGGCTGCAGCTTATCCTCTTTCGTCGCGACCTCCATACGTTTTATCTTGGCTTAACGATTTGATATCAGCAACGGATATGATGCACCCTGAACAGTTAGAGAAGCTTGTCTTGAATAACTTCTGTAAGTACAGCTATTTGATCCCATTTATGTATGTGGTTTTTTAGTGCTATATTATGGGTTTAAGTAGCAAAAAAATTTATATGCCAGGATCATGTATTGCCATGAGATGATTATAAGTTTCTTCCTCTATTTCTTGCTTCTCTTATTGTGATATTAAGGGGTTTC
Source organism: Raphanus sativus (assembly GCF_000801105.2). Classification (NCBI taxonomy): domain Eukaryota; kingdom Viridiplantae; phylum Streptophyta; class Magnoliopsida; order Brassicales; family Brassicaceae; genus Raphanus; species Raphanus sativus. The sequence continues at coordinate 2,720,241 of NC_079518.1, read as the reverse complement.
TCTATTTTGTAACCTTTAGGCACCATACCAGCAAAACTTCTTATACAGCTGACAACAGCCTTTCGAGCGGGAGGTTTACGCGATCGTAGTGGTAAATTTTACTACAAGGATCATCTTTCCAGAACCAGTGTCCCTGTCTTAGCTCTTGCGGGTGATCGGGACCTGATCTGTCCCCCTGTAGCTGTAGAAGGTATACTGAAATGATGTTTTGATATGAACTTGTGCATAAAAGACAGCTATATAATATTTACATGAAACAGTGCGTGTGCTTCTGCCCAATTATGCATTTCTTTTTAAATTCTGCAATGCTGTTACTAAATTGCTTGATCTTTGAGAGGCTGTAGCATGTATAGTGGTTCAGCTGTTCATGATACTTATACCAGAATAAATATTAAGCTACTTAGTACATAGTTGATTAGTATGCACAAACATGCTATGTTTTCTCACCATTGCAATCGCTTGTGAATATGGCAGACACTGCTAAGCTGTTCCCTGAAAACCTGGTCACTTACAAGGAACTTGGAGAACCAGACGGACCACATTACGCGCATTATGATTTGGTTGGAGGACGACTGGTATGTTTTTATTTCTACGTCTACCATGTTGGAGTGGATGCCACATATTCTGTGAGTGCTTGTTTTGTATCTCAGTAAATTTCTCTGATAATCTCTCACTGCAGGCAGTGGAGCAAGTCTATCCTTGCATAACTGAATTTCTTAGCCAACATGATTCTGCATAAGTGAAACTTTCTCTGATCTTCTGTACCGTACAAGCAATGTTGCGCTTTGGTGGTGTCCAATCAGAAGGGTCTGTTAATAAGGATGTCATCTCCGTTTAAGGCATGTACATTTAGTGTTCCGGCGAACTGTACATTAGCTTATGAGGCATTTTTTCACCTTGTACATCTTTTGGACGGATGATCCGTGAGACTAATTGTACAGACATGAATTCAAGTGTATATTTTTTCTGTCATGGATCCACCAGCAATAACATATCTACTTCTAAGCAAGTCGTGGGAGACATGATGTAAATGATAAAACTGAATTGGCTATTAGTATTTAAAAACAGAACACTCTCTTGAAAAGAAACTATTGATTACAAGAGAATGTAACACATCAAAAGGCAAAATATATTATCATCCTATGGGAGTGGCATCCAGAAGCCAAAGAACGATATCAAGAATGCGAAACGCAAAGAAAGCGGTGGAGACGGGGACGCTGACGAAGAGGAGAAGCATCGTTCCAAACGCAACGCTGGGACGAGAGTTCATTAGAAAACTTTGGAGAAGAGAGAGAGCGGCACAGATATTTGCGTCGTAGTCGAAGTAGAAACGTTTCTCCCACTGCATCCAGTGGGAAGGAGGTTCATAGTTTCGCTCGACCATCTTCCTCTCGTGGATCCGTTTCCTAAGGATCACCATGTTCTCGTCCACCACTCTTCCTCCTCTGTAATAGTAGCCGCCACACACGGTGGTTTGAGTTCTCTTCTTGATTCCTGTGGTGATCCTTTTTGACGACGATGTCAACGGGTGGAACCTGAGCGACGACGATGAGATTAGTAGGCCTTCCATTTTTTTTTTCTTGTTGTTTGCTTTTAGGTGACAGGTTGATGGATGGGTACGTTATTTATAGAGGAACTATTTTGATATTAAAATTGGCTAATTAAGGTTTACTTGGGGTTTTAAGAAATTTTAGAAAAGAAAGAACAATAATTATCGCGTTGGCTTTTCGTAGCATTGATGGGACCATGGGTCACGCGTTCCTCCCAGTTTCACGCTCGTTTCTTTTCGATTTCAGTTACACGTCTTACAGACAAGGACATCGAAGATTAATTACGTGCATGATTAAACACTCTTAAACTAGGAAAAGAGATGGTCAAAGTCGAAGTTAGTTTGGAAATATATAATTGAATGTCAACTGCAAAGCACTCTCTTCATAATTGTATCAACCCAATAATTTATATGTACATTGACATCACCATTGTTTATGTATTATTTAATACAAAAGAAAGTACAAGACGGTGACACTATGATTAATTAATCATGTGTTTATTTCATACTTTAATGTAGCAGGCTAGCAGCCATTGAATTTTTAAAAAATCTATATTATAATAGAGGGGAGATCAGCGTAACGATGAACAGTGAAGCCCAATGGGCTGACTAGTCTAAACTAAAATATAAAGTAAAGTCCAGCTTCAGTGACTATCGTCAGCTCTAGCTGTCTCGCGATAGCATTATAAAGCTGCGAGTTTTACAGATAGAAGCAGAGCCGTCTTTCTTTAAGGTTTCCATTTAGTTTGGTTCTGTTCTACTCATATGTAGTAACTCTTGTAATGACAGTGCATAAAAATTGTTGTTTATAATCTCATTTGTTTTTTCTTTCTCGTTTTACGCGAATGTTTTTCACCAAAAGAATGAATTGGGAGAAAGAGGCTGAAATCAAAAGGGGAGAGATTTGATCAAATAGCTCTGAAATACCTGTAGGTTTTCTACGGGGTGCCCTTGCCTCTTCTTTCCTATAACGATGAAATGGCTTCATAGTACGGGTTACTCTGTGCTTTTCTTGTGTTGAGAGTATTTTATACTCTTCACTTTGAATCTCTTTCACAATCCCGCCTCCAATCGCCATTACATGCTTTTTCTTAATGTTTTTCAAATCTTCTTTAAATTTTATTTTGATTTATTCAACCTTTTGGTTTGTTTATTTATCCTATATTGTAAGGAAGAATCAGCAAGGTAATAATCCAATGTGCAAGATGATTAGAAGATGTAGAAGCCAATCGTGTACTCTATTGAACTTGACAACATAAAAGGAAAAAAAAACATAACTAATTGCCCGTACAGAACCAGACAGTTATTCAGTAACACAAGTATGTACAGAGCCAGACCGTTAGTTAGTGACACAGCCTAGCTAGTACATAGTACCATTCGTTACCTTATTCTGGATCATCCAATTAAAATTCAAGAACCCATTGATAATTCAATGACATTTACCAAAGGTTCAAGCCTTTTACCAAAAATACAACCTTCAATCAAATCCCAGCTTTGTCGGAACAAAATGCCCACCTCTGTCTATGCTTTCTCAACATAATAGTCACACAAACTTACAGATCATCCAGCTAAAGCACAGGATGGAGTTTATTACTCAAAATGCATTCAGCATAGGGTCAGCCTACTTGATTGGCTCACTTATTTCATGTCCAACCAAATCCAAGATTGGCTCACTTATTTCCATTTTTACAACATTTATGGACAACGTTTCTTTATTAAAACGGGTAGGCCCATTAAATAATCTCGGATAATAATAACAGGCCCAGATAAGTACGAATGATTCTCCTAAACCCTGGCCCTTTTCTATGCCCCTCTAAAACCCTACGATCTAGGACATTGCGTCTTCTACCGATTAAAAACCCATTGAATCTCGACTCATCCCCTTGAGTGAGAAGAAATGATGAAGCGTCTGGTCCCAACGTTCAACCGCATCCTGGTGCAGAGAGTCATCCACCCTGCCAAAACCGAAAGCGGCATCCTCCTCCCCGAGAAAGCCTCCAAGGTTAGATGCGATCGCTTGTTTTCTTTTCGATCTGATCTTCCGATTTGGTCTCGAAAGATCTGAAAAAAAGCGTTTACCGGATGATTTTACAGCTGAACTCAGGCAAGGTGATAGCAGTGGGGCCCGGTTCGAGAGATAAGGACGGGAAATTGATTCCGGTCTCTGTTAAGGAAGGCGACACCGTTCTTCTTCCGGAATACGGCGGTACTGAGGTCAAGCTCGGCGAGAAGGAGTAAGTTAAACCTCCTCTTGCATTGATTGTATAGATCAATTTGATTTAGAAAATGTCTGAGGAGTTAGAAAAGCTCTGATCAGCAAATTTAACAACATACTTGAATTCGAATGTAGAATTGGACAAAAAGTAAACTGGCTTTTGTTACTTGAATTATAGGTACCATCTCTTCCGTGATGAGGATGTCTTGGGAACTTTGCACGAGGATTAAAAACCAAGTCATTTATTTATAAGTTAAGTTTATCCTTGATGATGTGGTCGGACATTGTCGTTTAGTTTAATTGAAATCTTACGTTAATGGACTAATCTTAATCCCTTTCGAATTGTTCCGGTTTCCAAATGAGCATCAGTCTTGTGATTCTTAACTCTTTTTTTTTTTGTGTGTGTTTTCCTTGGACTGATGACGGCTTTGATTGAGCTTGCGTTTTCTTGATCAATCTGTTACTATAGCTAAAGGTTCTATTTGACAGCTTTGATTGTTTATGTAGCCTCCACGTCGTTACATTTTTGTCTACTGAATCAGGTCGACATACCATTTTCTCATTACATCATTTCGTATAAATCAGATATTTAAAATGATTATAATAATGGTGTAACATATCACGACAAAAAATAGTACAAGTGTCAAGTAGTATCACTTGTGCAAATTGATTGACCGTTTTATTTTTTCATTTGAACTTATATGCTAACGAAAATTTCTATCTTTTGTTTTGATATTCATTCTAGAATGAAACACACTTTTTGTACTTGTATACATATAAATGTATCATCTCTAAGAAATTTCCACAGCTATAATAACAAAAGAAACTCTGTGAATTTGTACATTGGCATCTCCGTGACCCCAAGACGTTGCTTTCGTAAAAAAATTGAATAGGCCACAAAATAGACAAACTTAGGGGGGTCAGGTGTTTCTAATCATCTCACGGGTTACAACTCTCGATATATGTCCAAATTCATCCATGTTCATGAAAAGACCTATAATTGATCTATTTTCTCCATCATTTATATAATAAACACATACGATCGACATCTACTAATACAATCAAACTTTTTTGGTTTAAAGACAACTAAACTTAGCTTAATGCAAACACAAGCTCGGAGTTCCAACTCGGTAAAAACTTGATTCCATAGCCTTCGAATACACACAAAATCTAAACACACTGGTTATATATTATAGTTATACATATACACAAGTATTTATATATAGCTTAATTAGCTTCTAGAAATGGCCTAGCTAGGCTCCGTTATTGGCGTATGTGTTGACTAGAGCAAGCGCATTACTCGTGAACCTCTTCACGTCGGCGACTCTCTCGCAAACGGCCGTCTTCGTCTCTCCCTCTTCCATCTCCTCTGTGATCCCATCCGTACACGTCTCCTCGTCCGTCAGCGCCGCGCTCATCCACGTCTGCACGTTACTCATCTGAAACCTAAACGCCGGAGCTCCGGGACGACGGTGGTTCATCTCTCGGAGCTGCTGGAGCGAGCCGTGCATCTGCTCCACGGCGTCTCCCACGTTGGAAACGCAGTCGTGGACGGCGGGGGAGGCTGAGGCGGAGGCGCGGGAGAGTTTCGAGAGGTAAGACACCGTGTGTTTTGCGCGGGAGAGGGAGACGCCGATGGCGAGCTTGGCTAGCCTCGCGGGATTGTCTTGCACGGCGGAGGCGTAGCCAGCAAGAGACGTGAAACAGACGTCAGGGTAGAGCGTCGCGTTGCAGCTCGTACGGATGAAATCTAGGTCGTTGGTTATTGTTGGTGGCGCCGGAGGGAAACCGACGGCTGAGATTGTTCGGAAAACGAAGAGTAAGGTGGCTAAGTGAAGAAACGACATCGTGTAAAGCTGCCTTGCCATCTTACTAGTCTTTATTTTGTTTTTGTTTTGAGGTTTTGGGTGTTTAATTTTACATGGAGAGGTGGGTGGGTTTATGTAGGCATTGAGGAGTGGAGAAATATTGACAGTGCCCTTATAATGGTCGTTATAATCACATCACTGCCACTAATCATTTTGTCTTGTGTATTTTTATCCATAGTTGGTGTGTGAAAGAAGGCTTGGTAGTTCAACTCTTAGCCGTGCCTTTAAAGAAACCCCATACTTTGGGTTCCAAGAGTATGATGAGTTGCTTTTTTCGTGTATATCTAATTATATCTCAATTATATACTCTACGTAATAGATAACAAACGTGGAGCATAAACAATAAGATGAGCATCTTTTCGTTTTTTTTAACTGAGTATTTCTCTATATGTTTTCTGCATGTTTGCAATCTATAAATTTAATAGAACCAATCTATAAATTTAATACAACCGTTTAAATATTGTATTTAACACGTGAGTATACACACAATTAGTAAATACGTAAGATGTTATGTATAAAAGCATATAGATTCAAAAGACTATACTCAAGAAAAATATACCACCGAAGGTAGAAATTAAAATATTCAATCAGTCATACAAAATAATGTAAAATGTAATTAGTTGAATAGTTTTCAATAAAATTTAAATTAACACATAAATCTTGAAAGATTTTCTATTTTGAAATACCCAAAACCATATAAAACATTATATATTATAAAACGGATGACGTATCTTTTGCTAAACTTCTTGGTCGCGAGTGAGATTTTGGATGGACATAATCAATTGCAGCGTCAACCACGAAATAATCCTATATATGGTTGATTATTATGATGATGGGCTATGTGGAGATTCGCCTACCCTCATTGCTTCTGCCCATATGAAAAAGAAATCGTTCATAAAAAGGTTTAAGAACATCCGCACGCGTAATTATTAACATTCTATTAATTTTCTCAGAATGAGTCTATGGCCTTTCTTCTGTTAAGAACTTGTGTTTTTGTTATTGTGTATATTTTTATTTAGAGTATACTCATTCATCAGTTACAAAAAAAAAAGTATACTCATTCTAGTGTGGTGTTTAATTAAGAGAACCATACATCACTCGAATCAGTGGATTTCTTTATACTTTGTATAGTCTTGAGAGTATCGTTTTGACACTTATACTGTTATACATTTAAGCTGTTTGAGTTATACACGAAAATCTAGCGTTTAAGCAAAGCATTCATATATAGGAAAAAATATGCCACCATCGTTCTAGTAGAGGATTCACGCCATGTTTCTCAAGAAGAAAAGTCCAATTAGAATGCCACTTTCTAAAAATGAGTGTGTATACGATGTAGTGGGGAGGTAGCCGACTTTACATATTATATAGTATTATACAGGATTTGATTGGTAATTACATTATATGAATCTCTTTTTCACCTTGGTAGGGTTACCTTTAGGCGATGTTGTCATTTACGATGGTTCTGCCAATCTCGTGTTAGTTTGTTAATAGTTGTGACAATGAGCGATTTCAAATCCGTGACATTTGGAATCCTATATTTTTGTTATACAAAACAAAATCAGTTGTGTTATTTCTGGCTGATGTAGAAAATTTCCTACGACCATATATGAGAAATCTAAAAGATAGGAAAACTTTAGCCACCACTAACCTATAGCGTCTGATAGTCTAACGAAACAAGAACATACAACACACATATAGTTCAGAGAGAAGTATTTTTATGATTTTAGAATTTTATATATAGTGTATGAAAATTAAGAAAATACATCAAATTCATTTGAAGTCGAATATATGTTAGAAATAAACAACAAATTTGATGTGTCTTAGCAAAAAAAAATTAAAATTGATGTGTTTGCAAATAAGATATTCGTTATGGAAACTATTAAGGAAAGAAGGAGATAGAAAAACAGCGGAGATAGTAAAAGTAGGATTTTGACGGCTAGGTTAAATTAAACCCGCTCTGATATCATGTTAAGCTAGACGGACTTCACACTTAAAACCAATTGGTAATAAAAGGAGTGGCCCATCCACCTTATATATTACTAAGGATCCCTTCTAATACCCGATGTGGGACAACTATGTGTAATACGCCTCTTCGAGATGATGGCTCTCTGAGCGTCAATCTCGGAATGCTCGGGCAAAGATCGATGGGCCAATTTTGGGCCAGATCGATGTGGATCGGGTTGGACTGCGTGGATCGACCTCTGATACCATATAGATTGTAAAGGATACTTTGTATTGATCATAGGATGTACATATTTATACAAAGATAGTATATGCAAGAATGGAAAGAGAATCACACGTAATTACAATGACTTGATACAGACTTGATATGCAAGTAATGCAGAGTAATCTTCTTTCCTTAATAGAAACATGCTGTAACTTAAAATTTCGAAAGCATCACTTATATAAGTAGTGATAAGCTGTTATTTGAATAAGTAGTATCAGTTTCATGCAATTTGTATCAAATTCATACCCCAAAACAAAAGCTTATATGACCAATAAACCTTTTTGTTTTTGTTTGTATGTGTGGTTAATTGTTGCCATTTACTTATAACATGAAAATCATTGATTTAACCGAATTAAATTTCTTGAATCATCATAATTAATCTGAAACCCAAAGCTCATATTAGGTCTGTTAAGGCCCATTAGCATCAACACTTTTGAAGCAAACGCTTCCTTGCTCAACTCGACGCCAATTTTAAACGAAACAGACCCGACCCGGAAACGGTAGGACGTCAGAATTCGAAAGGATGATCAAAGAATGTAATCACTAGTATATAATCGATGTTGTCAGATATTATTTTGTTTTTATGAAAAAGGACAGGTACATGACAAATGTTAGGAGACTGACTTTGCCACCGACAAAGACGGGAGAGTGTATACACAGTTTTCAAAAAGCTTGACGAGTCTCTCTTAAGTCCATTCTCCTTCCGATTCACTTTGTAGGGGTTTAGCAGCTTTCTTGTAACGTTATAGAACAGAGAAATACACAATCCGTAATTGCTTAACATACAATAACATCCAATGAGGATGAACAGTTTTTGCTAAACATCCATAATTGTCTCTGTGGAATCGCATTGTTTTAAAAAAGTGATCGAGAATGTACATGGTCGCTTATTTGGCTTTAGGTTTAAGACTCTTGTCGGTTCATGTGTCGTGTAAACCTGCTGGACGAGAAAGAGTGTTTTGTTTTATTTACTCTCTCAACGTCCCACATCGCTAACAAAATAAGTTTGGAAGGCATGCGAGGTACTATAAAAGAAGAGGCCAGGTTTCATAGCAATTCATACCTTTCTCGGCCTTTTGGCTAAGATCAAGTGTAGTATCTGTTCTTATCAGTTTAATATCTGATATGTGGTCCATCGGACCACACGATATTAACTTTATTTTTTAAGGGAGAAAGCCCATTAAGATAGCTTGCTATTTGGGCTTTCGCGAGTCGCCCATGCGTTGCACTACTACACGGGCCGGCTCATCCCGCTAATCTCAAGTCCAATTTTTAAACATAAGATACCCAAATCGAAATAGTAGGAACTGGGCTAGTTGTCGAAGTAACCTTATTTGCACTATAATTGGCCCAACTAACAAAAATAAGAAAAGGAAAAGTAGACATAACTTAAACCAAGCATAAATAAACTGAACCGGCTTCATATCATCAAACCGGTACGCGTATCCCGGGACGAGTGATTTGATTTGATTTTATTTTCACTTTCGAATCAAAAGTATCTCTAAATTTGAATGCGTAGGGCCCTACTTATTTTTTCTTGCTCCATTTTACCGGTTCTCTGCTCCATCGATTTGCTTCCCTCTTTTCGATCTATTCATTAAATCTTACCTACCGCCTCGAATCTACTCATCGGACGTTTCGAATCCGAACGTCCGCAACTAAGCTTCGTTGGATCTAAGATCTGAGCGGCGCTGCGAGGTTTCTCTCTTCCACGAAAAAAATGGCGACGATGAAGAGTTTGATAGGTCTGATTAACAAAATCCAGAGAGCTTGCACTGTCCTCGGAGATCACGGCGGTGAAGGAATGTCGCTCTGGGAAGCTCTCCCAACCGTCGCTGTCGTTGGTGGCCAGGTTTGAACTCTCTCTATAATCGGATCTAGATCCGATCTCACTATAATTTATAACGTTTTGGATTTGCTTTGGTGTTGTGAAAATCAGAGCTCCGGGAAATCTTCAGTTCTGGAAAGTGTCGTAGGAAGAGATTTTCTACCTCGTGGATCTGGTAAATACATTCTCGCTATGTAAATTTGGTTTTGTGCTTGGAAGAACCTATACACTTGCTTCCACGTGACTGAGCCTTGTTGAATAGTGTTTCATTGATGTTCCTTTGGAAGTGCCTATCTGATTTGGTAACATTTTGATTAAATCAGGTATTGTTACGAGAAGGCCATTGGTGTTGCAGCTTCATAAGACCGATGAAGGAACAACAGAGTATGCCGAGTTTCTTCATGATCCTAGGAAGAGGTTTACTGATTTTGGTAGGTTGATTGAATCTTTCATGGGACATTACTCTCTTTTTTCATTATAAAGCTAACTGCTGAAACACATGAGATTCTGAAAGGTAAGGTTAGGGCTAATAAATATTCTTTTGTTTCCAGCTGCTGTGCGTAAGGAAATCGAGGATGAAACTGATCGTATTACCGGGAAGTCCAAACAAATCTCAAACAAACCGATTCAGCTCAGCATCTATTCTCCTAATGGTTAGAAGACCAACACAGTATAATTTTTATGTTGCTGATACTAGCAGCGATGAGTTGTAGTAGGATTTGATTTTAAAGTTTTAACTCCTGCTGCGCCGCCCTCCTTCATGTGTCTTTGGTATCTCACTTTACGCTTTTCTCTGCAGTTGTTAATCTGACGCTCATAGATCTTCCGGGGTTGACCAAGGTTGCTGTAGGTAAGAGTTTGCTTCGTCATATCACTGGTTCTTGTTTCCTTTACCTTGTGCTTAAATTTATCACTGACATGAACGTTACTCTCGCAGAGGGACAACCGGATAGTATCGTCCAGGACATTGAAAATATGGTCCGCTCTTATGTTGAGAAGGTCAGTTTGAAAAGTTTCATTTATTCCAACCAAGTTGAACTGAAGTATGGTCATCCTCGCACACTGATATGGATTAATCCATCAGATACGAAAGTGATACGAAAGATCAAACCCTTTCTCTATAATGTTGCTTATAATATGATATGTTTGATCTGCAGCCAAATTGCATCATATTGGCTATTTCTCCAGCTAATCAAGATATTGCTACCTCAGACGCAATAAAGCTTGCTAGAGAAGTTGATCCTACAGGTACTATTTATATGTAGTTTCTTAGTATCTAGTAAGTAGTGACTTTTCACTCCCCAAAACATTTTTCTAAGACTTTCTAGTATATTACTGTAGGTGAAAGGACTTTTGGAGTGGCAACCAAGCTTGATATCATGGATAAAGGAACTGATTGTCTAGATGTAAGGATCTTTTTCGAGGCCTGCAGCTTGGGGTCTCAGATAAATCAGTTACTTTTTAAAATTATTCTGACACCTCCTCTCGTATTTGATGAAGGTTCTTGAGGGAAGGTCATACCGTTTGCAACATCCCTGGGTCGGAATTGTGAATCGTTCACAGGCTGATATCAATAAGAGAGTCGATATGATTGCTGCGCGTAGGAAAGAGCGTGAATATTTTGAAACAAGCCCTGAATACGGGCATTTGGCCAGTAGAATGGGATCAGAATATCTAGCAAAACTCTTGTCTCAGGTACCCTCATGATTTACCTACTTGGACTTCATTGACACCAAAGCTTTAATGCATAGTGTTGACTTCCATCCAACTTGCGCTTTTTTTATTCCTCTCTGTCAGCACTTAGAGACTGTCATCAGGCAGAAAATCCCCAGTATTGTTGCTTTAATCAACAAAAGCATCGATGAGATAAATGCAGAGCTGGACAGGATTGGGAGACCTATCGCTGTAGATTCAGGGGTAAGTTCTTAAACCATTATGTAGTCGCTATTCAGGGTTGCATCAGAATCAAATGGATAGTTACTCACCATTATTATTTCAGGCCCGACTTTACACCATTTTGGAACTCTGTCGGGCATTTGACCGTGTCTTTAAAGAGCACTTGGATGGAGGGTAAGCGATCTAGTTATTCTGCTTCTTAGTCAATATTGCTCTGTCTGTACTATTACATTGCGAATATCCATTTGGAGTCTAGGAATGGTTTGAAAGACAATGCCTTTGAAGAGTAATATGCTGCCAAAAATGCTTCAGTCTTTTACTTATTTTTAACTCTGCTCATTTTCTAGACTAAGGATGTGCAGTGTTAGTAAAGTTCCTACAGTGATGACCATCTCCATAGTCAATAGATGTTTGTCAAAAGAAACTTCACATTATTTGACGATTTAAGTTTGTCAAAGTCAGTTTTCTCATATATAGATTGTTATGTGTATCAGACGACCTGGTGGAGACCGGATCTATGGAGTTTTTGACCATCAATTACCAGCAGCCTTAAAGAAACTTCCCTTTGATCGACATCTCTCTACCAGAAATGTTCAGAAGGTTGTTTCAGAAGCAGATGGTTACCAGCCACATCTTATTGCTCCTGAACAAGGATACAGAAGGCTCATTGATGGTTCCATTAGCTATTTCAAAGGACCAGCGGAAGCCACCGTCGATGCAGTATGCTTCCGAGTCTTTACTACATTTCAGTACCTATGAGACTCTCTCGTTTTGGTCAAACACTTGTGAGGCTTAACTTCTAATAAATTGTCAATATTTTTAACTCCTATTTGATATCTCATAGGTGCATTTTGTACTGAAAGAGCTGGTCAGAAAGTCGATTTCAGAAACAGAGGTGAGAAGAGGTCTTCTGTTGAGAGAACTTCTCCTGTACGTTATGTTTCAATCCTAAAACCCGTTTTTGTTCTTTTTCTATCAGGAGCTGAAGCGATTCCCAACTCTAGCAAGTGATATAGCAGCTGCTGCTAACGAAGCTCTCGAAAGATTCAGAGACGAAAGCAGGAAAACAGTTCTGCGTCTGGTGGACATGGAATCCAGCTACCTCACGGTTGAGTTCTTCAGAAAACTTCACCTTGAACCCGAGAAAGAGAAACCAAACCCGAAAAATGCCCCACCACAAAACGCAGACATCCACTCCGATAATCACTTCAGAAAGATCGGTACTGTCTCTGGTTCACCCTTACTACGAATGAGGCATATCGAATGTGTCTTGACCATGAATTTAATTTACTCAGGATCCAACGTGAGTGCGTACATAAATATGGTCTGTGATACTTTGAGAATCTCTCTTCCCAAAGCTGTTGTTTACTGCCAAGTTAGAGAAGCTAAGAGATCGCTCCTCAACTTCTTCTACGCTCAAGTCGGCAGGAAAGAGGTAAAACAATATAAAATTACCCTTTCATATTAAAGAGTGGAGAGCACTTTCTAATGATTTCAATAAAAAAAATGGGTGCAGAAGGAGAAGCTTGGGGGGATGTTGGACGAAGACCCACAACTAATGGAACGAAGAGGAACCTTAGCCAAACGACTCGAGCTTTACAAACAAGCAAGAGATGACATCGATGCTGTGGCTTGGAAGTAAGGTGTGATCAAAAGGAATATTCTTTATATCTTTAATTCCTTTTGCTCGTGTGAGCACTACTGTATTATTACTAGATATGTTGGAAGTTCTAACCTTCAATCCATTGCTGCACGTGCACACACGTTAACTCATATTGTATTCGGTCGCTGATGTCTATCTCCTACTTTTTGGTGTGTATCTTCGATTCTTGAGTACTGTTTTAGAACGATTAAGTCATTATCAATTGTTCTTCCTCAGGCTGCTCCAGGAATGTTAACAACAGTGCTTCTTTGTTAATTTGTGGGAGGATTTAAATATTAAAATCTTAATCCACATCCGTCATGATCAGGAGAAACCTTTTGTTAAAACTTTTCAACTACTTAAAACTTTCCAAAAGAAGCAATGAAACACATGAGAAAGTTGTGTGGATATACCCAATCTGGTAGATGATGGTTTTTGGCTTACGACTGTCAAACATCTTGCTGTTTCAGTGTCTCAGAGTTAGTAAAAAGCCTGTCGTTCAAAATCCTTAGACTGAAAAGGCCTGCTGTTCTGGATTATGGAGATGATTTAATATTTTGATTACACACACTGACCCACACTCTTGATTATCGGCCGCCTCCAAAACCTCACTCCCACTTCTTCTTCATCATCCTCCTCACGACGGCGACAATGGCGACTCTCACTCACCACACCCCACAGACCTCTTTCCTCTCCAGACTCCCACTCAGGCCCAAACCCAGAGCCCTCTCCGCAAGGGTCAAAATGTCTCTCCAGGAATCCGCGCCCTCTCTCGCCGTCGTCGGCGTCACAGGCGCCGTGGGACAGGAATTCCTCTCCGTCCTATCCGATCGAGACTTCCCCTACAGCTCCGTCAAGATGCTCGCGTCGAAACGCTCCGCGGGGAAACGCGTCGCCTTCGACGGCCGCGAGTACACCGTCGAAGAGCTCACGGCGGAGAGCTTCGACGGCGTGGATATCGCGCTGTTCAGCGCCGGCGGATCTATAAGCAAGGAGTTCGGGCCACGCGCGGCGGAGAGGGGAACGATTGTCGTCGACAACAGCTCGGCGTTTCGAATGGTCGAGGGAGTCCCGCTGGTGATCCCGGAAGTGAATCCAGAGGCGATGCGAGGGATTAAAGTGGGAAATGGTAAAGGGGCGTTGATTGCGAACCCTAATTGCTCCACCATTATCTGCTTGATGGCCGTTACGCCTCTTCATCATCACGCTAAGGTTTTGATTATTTTTTTTTTGCTTCAGAATTTTAAATCTGCGTTTTGTGAGTAATGTTTTATTGGTTGTTATTATAACAGGTGAAGAGGATGGTGGTTAGTACGTATCAAGCAGCTAGTGGTGCAGGTGCTGCAGCTATGGAAGAGCTTGTGCAGCAGACTCGCGAGGTTTTAGCCGGTAAACCGCCGACTTGTAACATCTTCAGTCAGCAGGTGAATAGTCAATTTTTCCAAATGGTGGTTTAGTGTTCTGATTCTTGGATTACTTTTTGATTAATTTTGTTGTCTTTCTACAGTATGCATTTAACTTGTTTTCGCACAATGCTCCCATTACTGAGAATGGTTACAACGAAGAGGAGATGAAACTTGTGAAAGAGACGAGGAAGATTTGGGTGAGTGGTTACTTGGAGAGATGTTTTTGTATTTTTTTGTTTGTTGAATATGTTGGTTGTGTTTAAAGAGGTTTTTTTTACCTTTCTTGCTCTTGGCAGAATGACACAGAAGTAAAAGTAACAGCGACGTGTATACGTGTTCCGGTTATGCGTGCTCATGCAGAGAGTGTGAATCTACAGTTTGAGAACCCCCTCGATGAGGTAGTAATAATACAACTTCAAACTCTTTTTTCTACTAAATGTGTTATTAGTAGTTCTTCCTAGGGAATGTCAAATTTGAATCATGGCTTAAACGGCATGCTATAGGCATTTTTTAAACTTCTTTTTCGAGGAATCATATACCTGTAATCAGCGTTAGTAGGCTTGTAAGTTCTTGAGGCAATTGCAGCGTTAAAGCACCCTAAAGTTATTACTTGGACTTGTTCTGCTAGCATATTTTAGAGCCTAGGATTCTTCTTAAGAGACAAAAATAAAAAAAGAAACTTATGATCAGGTTCTTGTTTGTAATTGTATTATAACAGAACACAGCAAGGGAGCTGTTGAGAAAAGCACCTGGAGTTTACATTATAGACGACCGTGCCTCTAACAGCTTCCCTACTCCACTCGATGTCTCTAACAAAGATGATGTAGCGGTTGGTAGGATCAGGCGAGACGTGTCCCAAGATGGCAATTTCGGGTAATGTCTCACTCGTTTCTATTGAATTTAAGATCAAATCTTCCCATTAAGTTAAAAGTCTATTAACTTTGTGAATTTTTCAGGCTGGACATATTCGTTTGTGGAGATCAAATACGCAAAGGAGCTGCTCTAAACGCTGTTCAAATTGCTGAGATGCTTCTCTGATTTCAAATCCCTCACTCTCACCTGATTCTTCACATGAGATCTGTGTATCAGATTTGAGCCAAGAACTTATCTCAGTTTTCTTTGTTTTGAGTTTCTTTTGTTTCCCTATTTGGCCAGTTTTGTTACTTTCCGTTAATCAAGTTATTTCTCGAATAAAAATCATTCACCACTCTTGAGCCTTGCTAATTTTCGCCTCGAACCGGTACCGGCTTGGTTAATGAGTCTTTGCATGTGATATTATCATATTATCCAAGAAAAATTATTAGACCGCTGATAAACGCGTGACGTTAATTTATATATACCAACAAGTTGATGTAATTAACAAACCGCATGTTTTAAGCTATTTGCGATTGTGCAGATAATTCAAACGCAAACGCTGATATAGATTGACTAGCGTCCATGGTTGCGATTTGCGACCACAGGGACGTTCACGTGGACCTTTCCGCAGGGTATTAAAGCCTCTCTCACTCTCCACCATCCCTCTCGCTACAACTTCCATAACTGCATCACTCTCTCTCTCTCTAGTCTCTAACGAACAGAAACGAATTTCCATTTTCGAATTTGAAAATATCTTCGGGGAAGTTTTCGTGTCAAAGGATGATGAAGGAGATCGCGTCGAGGATTTCAAAGCGCAAGGCTGAGCCGACGCCGTTCGTGGCCGGGAAGAAGGCTCGGTCGATTCCTTCGCGCCGGAAGAGAGCTCAGATCTCGCCAGTCTCCATCCAGCCACCTCTCTGTCACAAGGAAACAGGAGGAGTATCCGCTGCTTCCGTCGACTCCTGCTCCAATTTGCTCTCTGCGGTCGACGACAGTGTTTCATGCGGTTCGAGCAGAGTCGAGAAGAATCGAACTGAAGAGGAAGAAGTTTCTAGACCTGAGAAGGAGATGGCGATTGCTGCTGATCCGAAGTTTCGGAGGATCACTAGATCGTACTCTAAGCTAACCAAGGAGAAGGACGGAGATGATGAGATTGAAGTAAGCGAATCGTCCTTCACGCGATCCGACGTGACCTTTGCCGAGCACGTCTCCGATAGCCTGAATTCGAATTTCGTGTCAGATAACAACAAGGAGAGCGACGTCGTTTCGGCAGTGGTGTCTTCTTCTTGCTCGAAGCTCGGAGGCGATAACGAAGAGACTGAAATCTCCAAACCGAGCGGATTCGTGGAACTGAAGCCGGAGGTTGTTGAGACAGTCTCCGATCTCGCTTGCACAGAGACGTTCTCCGGCGAAGATGTTTCAGACTATTACGAGGACGAGTTATCGGAGATATTTTCACAGAGTTCCGTCCTCGATTCATCGGATTACACTCCGTCGTTGTTTTCCGATTCCGGCAGCGAATTCTCTGAGAAATCTAGCTCTGCCTCTCCTATA
The DNA here is from genome assembly GCF_000801105.2 of Raphanus sativus. Classification (NCBI taxonomy): domain Eukaryota; kingdom Viridiplantae; phylum Streptophyta; class Magnoliopsida; order Brassicales; family Brassicaceae; genus Raphanus; species Raphanus sativus. The sequence goes on along the minus strand of NC_079518.1, from coordinate 2,703,201 downwards.
TCGCTTTCTCGCTCTCTCTACCTTCAGTACAAGGAACAGTTCTGCAGATCCACAGTTCCCAACGGTTTCGAATCTTCTCGCCATGATCAGAACCGTGAAATTCAGTCTCAAGTAAGTGCTAATTGCTTGAAGCTTGACTCGATTTGCTAGCCTAAAATTGATCTGAACATTTGAATCTGATGTTCTGTTATGGAATGAATCTTTCTGTTTTAGCTGGTAAGGTTTGAAGATGAAGAGGTGGAAGAGAGCTACCAAATGCTGAGGGAAAGAGAGAGAAGCCATGCGTATTTGCGTGACTCTGCTAAGGCTTACTGCTCCAGGATGGACCATGCTGATTTCATCCCTCGTCTACGCTTGATCATGGTTCAATGGATTGTGGAGGTGAACATTTTTATCATTTTTTTCTTCTACATATGCGAATGATTATATAACTAGTGAACTCTGAATGTCGAAAGCTCAGAAAATATATACATCGGTTAGGAAATGATTGTATAGGAAAGTGATGTTTGGAACGTATATTGATCTAAGATCTTGTTGCTGTTGCTAGCTTATAAGGTGTTTTTGCCTGAGGAAATCTACAGCTCATCTCTGAATCTTATATGGTTTATTTATATATGTATCAGACAGATATGGTAATCTTTTTGTTGCTGATTGTCTTCTCTCTGACTATACGCAGCAATGTTCTGACATGGGGTTTCAGCAAGAGACCTTGTTTTTAGGAGTTAGTCTGCTGGATCGATTCTTGAGCAAAGGATCCTTCAACAGCGAGAGGACTCTAGTACTAGTCGGGATTGCGAGTCTTACTCTGGCCACCAGGATTGAAGAAAACCAACTTTACAATAGGTACAACTTACAAACCACTATCCATCTTCATTATGCTGACTTCCAGTGTTCATTAGATAAATGTTTTGAACATGAATAAAGATGAGGACTATTTCAAGAAACTGAGTATCACTCACTAATAATAGGTTAAGAGTCTAGATACAAATCTTATATAGTCATGTATGTCAAATATTGAATTCTGTTTCTAGAAAGCTCTTTACTGCAAAACCCTTTTTAAGTGACACATATCAATAGTTCAGTTTCCTTCAGATGCTCACTTGATACTTCCTACATTTATTTAGCATACGGAAAAGGAACTTCTACATTGAGAACCTAAAGTATAGCCGTCATGAAGTGGTGGCAATGGAGTGGCTGATTCAAGAAGTTCTCAACTTCAAATGCTTCTCACCCACAATCTTTAACTTCTTATGGTAAAAACCTCTGTTACTTTATATTTTCTGTTCCAAGACACATGCACACTGAAATATACATAATAACTGAATCATTTATACTTCTCAGGTTTTACCTAAAAGCTGCTCGAGCCAATCCAGAAGTTGAAAGGGTAGCCAAATCCTTTGCCGTTACCTCACTTGCCGATCACACTCAACTCTGTTTTTGGCCCTCGAGTGTAGCAGCCGGGCTCGTAGTTCTTGCGTGCATCAAACACAACAAAATCTCAGCCTACCAACGAGTGGTAAAGGTACCAGTCTCTTCAACACTACTTAAATACTTTTTGATTTCAAGAATATACAAAATGATTTCAATCCCAAACCTCTTTTTCTCTCCTTCTGCAGGTTCATGTTAGAACAAAAGATAACGACCTGGATGAATGCGTCAAGGTATATTTTAAACATCACTCTCATAATATCGGACCTCTTATATTCTCCCACTAAGAGGGTTATGGAAGGAGTTCTAAACTAGTGTTTCTATATACAGAGCCTGGAATGGTTCCTTGAGCAGTGAGCAATCAACAACAACAACAAAGACCCCAAAAACCAGAACACAGTATACTCCCCATACGAACTCACAGGTTATTATTACCATTTATTAAAAAACAGTATATACTAAGCAATGCGTCTACAGATATATATACTTAAAGACTTTTTAGCTCTTGTATTGGCATACTGATACCAACTATTTGTGTCGTTACCCACATTTATTGTTTATTTTTCCCAATACGCTACGCTCCCATTTTATCAAGTCATTTTCTTGTTCACTATCTTTTTTTGTTTGAGCAACTCTTGTTCAATAAGGTCTGGAAGATTTCCTCTGTTTTTTTACTGATCAGGAAATAAAATCTCTGTTTCCAAGATCAATGAGATTTATCAGGTGTTTATAATGGGCCTTGACTAAAGCTTCACTTCATTTACTGATCCAATAAGAAAATCCATAACCATGAATTGAGGTTGTGCATATTATTCGATTGAGTCAATGATTATAGACATGTCCATGCAATGCCTAATGGTCTGCTTGGGCCCTCTTGAAAACAACATTACCGTGACCTCTGGGTTTGATCTGTTCATTCAGGCCCTGGTTGTGCTAAAAAGTTGGCCGAGGTTGTTTATTTTATTAAATGGCACTAGTGCTTAAACAGAGAGATAAGAATATGACAAGTTGGGCATCAGTAATACGTAACGCGTGACTTTGTTGCTCAAATATTTACATTCCGACCAGGTCCACTGTCCCTTATAAGGTCCACTGTCCCTTATATATTCCTGCCACCTAAATCACCTCATAGGATCGTAATATTGTATTAAAGATTTGCTTATGATCATACAATTAACAATCCTTTAATCAGTTAAGCCGTTCAATATTAGCTTACTTTATTTCTACATAGTATATCAATAACACTTTTCATATGCATCATCGTTTGAAGGGAACAAAAAAAGTATCGCCGGATAAAATTCCCTCTTGAGTATTGGGTTATTATTCGAGGGGGACTGTGTTAACTTTATCGAAACGTGACGAAAACCGCGTCTCGTGACTCGTGTGAACACTTCAAACAAAAAAACAGCCGTTTACTTATAATGCTGGGACTTGCTGACAACGACAATACTATCCTCGGAGGTCTCACTTTATTACATCTTTTGCCATTTAGGACGACCAAACTATTCCCATCATTCTCTCTATTCTCACATTCTCTCTCCCTGATTCTCTGTCCAAACGCCATGATAGGAGAGAAAGATCTCGCCATCGACGGAGAATGCTCTCGAACCAAAGCATCGAAGCCTCTGTTCTCTCATCTCAACAACAACAGCAATCGAGCTGACAAAATCAGCGTCCGGTCCAGCAACCTCGATGGGTTCCCTTGTAAATCCTCAGCCAGATCAGGAAACGAGCTCACTCTCAGCTACCTCTGCGAGAACCGAGAGGATCTTTCCGAGAGAATCGCCGATCGAAAGGGGAAAGAAGTGGTAATAACCTTCTCGGAGAATCCAAGCCACCGCCACGAAGACGACGACGACGAGAAGCGGATTGAGAGAGACTTCTTCAACAACCTCAGAGAACCCAAACGAAAGTCTCCTCACGGAGATGACGACGTCAAAGAAGAAGAGAAGAACACTTTAAACCTCTCTCTAGCTCTCCCCGACGTCTCTCTATCTCTAACGGCGTCAAACGCCGTCAAAAGACCGAGAGTGACGACAAACTGCGAGCGAACGGCGTCGTTTTCGAACGATTTCACGGCGTCGTACTCCCACTCCCACCCTTTCTCCCACAACATGAGCTGCTCCATGACTAGAAACTCCACAGATTTCGAGACCTCCGATCATATCTGGTGCGCCGGAGAAGGAACCAACGGATCCGTCCACAGCCGGTTCAGACCCGTCGGCGACGGCGGCGGCGTCCTCGCCGTCAATCCCTTCACCGGCAAACCCTCCAACTCCTCCGAGTACTCCTTCTTCCCTTCCGAGCTACCAGCCGTCGCCGCCAAGGGATTATTACTACCCAATCCGGAAGAAGACGATGCGGTTAGTAGATCGGAGAGGGTCCTCGACGACATCGTTTCGAAGTCTATATCTTCCGTGGCGTTGATTATTCAAGGGATGGCTGAAGAGACTCTCGAAGCAGCTAAAGAGTACTTAAGGAACTTGATCGATGATGATGATTCGCCGGGGCGTAAGGAGAAGCTGGCGAATCTTCAGAGCCAGATCGACAAAAGATCCGATCTTTGCAAAGAGACGCTGTCCAAATGCGTCAAGGACCAGCTGGACATTCTCGTAGCCGTGAGGACGGGGCTCAAGTACTTTTTGTCTGGTAAAATCCGGATCCCTATGAACGAGTTGGTGGAGATCTTTCTCTTCTTGAGATGTAGGAACGTGAACTGCAAGAGTCTGTTACCTGTCGATGACTGTGAGTGCAACATCTGTTCGAAGAACAAGGGGTTTTGCAGCTCTTGTATGTGTCCGGTCTGCTTGAGGTTTGATTCCGCTAGTAATACTTGTAGTTGGGTTGGGTGTGATGTGTGCTCGCATTGGTGTCACGCTGCGTGTGGGATTCGGGAGGGTCTGATCAGGCCGGGACATAGCGTGAAAGGTCCTCGAGGTAGGACCGAGATGCTGTTCCATTGCGTTGGATGTGCTCATAAATCGGAGATGTTTGGGTTCGTCAAGGATGTGTTTGTGTGTTGCGCCAAGAACTGGGGACATGAGACTCTGGTCAAGGAGCTTGACTGCGTTGGAAAGGTGTTCCGTGGAAGCGATGATGGTAGTAAAGGCAAAGCGTTGCATCACAAAGCTAATGAAATGGTGAAGAAGCTGGAGAGTAAACAGATCTCTCCGCAAGATGCCTCTAACTTCATCATTCAGTTTTTCAACTGTAAGTGTTATTACTCATCATCAATCAAAGATTAGGAACCTCAACAGAAGCTTATGGATTTTGATTCTTTTCTTGCAGATGCAGAGACGGTAACAGAGTTTCCTGAACCGAAAGAGCAAACAGTTGTAGCAGAATCGAGCTACAGAAAAGACGAGGCATCTGTGACGCCTTCAACAACATCCGAGGATCAGATGAAGAAGAAGAGCTTTGCGTTAGCAGATGCGATGATGAACAGTTTCGATAGTTTGGAGAGCATGGTGAGCATCAAGGAAGCCGAGACGAGAATGTTCCAGAAGAAAGCGGACGAGGCGAGAACAGAGGCAGAGAGTTTCAAGAGGATGATAGAAATGAAGACTGATAAGATGGAGGAGGAGTACTCGGAGAAGATAGCGCGGCTGTGTCTGAAGGAGACGGAAGAGAGGAGGAGGAATAAGCTGAAGGAGTTGAAGAAGCTTGAGAACTCGCATTGCGATTACAGGAACATGAAGCTGAGGATGGAGTCTGAGATCGCAGGGTTATTGAAGAGAATGGAAAGTACAAGACAACAATTGGTATGAGAGAATTAGAAAAACAGAGTCTTTCAGTTAAGCATTTATTTGCCTCTGTGGGAGACATCAGTGTTAAAGGCTTTATCTATTTCTTGCCTTCTAAAATATCATTTTTCTAATCTATAAATTCTGTTTTTTTTTGCTTATAATAACTACCATGCATGTTTAATATGTTTATATAATTCATTTATATTGTATAAAGTGAATCATTTGCAACTATGCTATATATTTTGGTACTAATGGGTTTTATCATAAAAAGAATATGAAAATGAATAGACAACAATTGATGGATGCTTGAATTTTATTTCTGAGAGAAACATATTTAGTTAAATAAGCTGAAATATTTGTCATTAGGCGAATTTTGTATAATTTATTTTCACCAAAAACTTAAAACATTTCAATGTTTGATTACTTGAAACATTTAGGGGGAAAAATCTTTTGAGAAAGAGTATACCAAATCTATAAACAAGTGAATGGCAGTGTCATGAAACTTTCCGGATCGTTGAAATTGCATTCTGACGTGGAAATTTGTCACTATGATTTTTTTTTTTTGGTCGAACATTTGTCACTATGATTAAAATATGCAAATAATAACAATTTATAGTAAGCATCCAAGATGAAACTACAACAAATAAAAAACATCCAAAGGTAAATCAAATGTCAAATAACACCACTCTCATTTCCCAATTAGATATCACACCAACCACATTTGACACCAAAACCGTTGGTCATTTTACAGAACTTATAATCTGCTGCAAGAAAAACAAAACCTATGATCTATCTTATAGGCCCATATCGACCCATATAATCTTATCATGATATCGGCTCATAAGGCCCATTTGATCAAAAAAGGTGAGATAATGATATGACGTGATCCGCCACCGTTTTCAACTCTTAAACGCGCATGCGTCTTCTTAACTAATCCAAAATTAGCTGTTAACCCCCTCTAGTTACACCTCTTTCACTCAAAAACCCTAGATCGATTCTCTCATCTCCTCTCTCTCTCAATTTCATCTCGCCTTTTAGGAAGCTTCCCTTAATTCACACACCATCACTTTAACAAAGATTACTCTCTCCCCTCTCTTTATTTCACTTCAGCTTCACCGTGAAGAAGACGTCATTGCCAGATCTGTACTGCCTCACTCTTAAAAACCTTCACATTCACGGTGATTCTTCCTTACTCCTTTTTTTATTTCTTCTTGTGTTTAAATCCTAAAGCCATCTACTTTCTTCATGGGTTTTGTCTGAATTACGTTAAAGTCGTGTTTTTTTTTATCTTCCAGTAATTAAATGTGCCATCTTGTTTAATTCTGCAGATCTGTCTGAACAGAGCTAATGAGTTCTGTCTGATCGCAAAACCTTAAAAAAAAAGAATCTTTTTTTTCTTCTTCTTTTACTGTTGCCACCACACCAATGGCAATGCCACCTGGAAACGTTGCTCCTCCCGGAAACTGGATCCCGGACGGGAGAGACGGGTTTATCTCGTGGATTCGCGGGGAGTTCGCTGCGGCCAACGCCATCATCGATTCCCTCTGCCAGCATCTAGTGGCGATCGGGGATCACAACGAGTACGAGGGGGTGGTCTCAGCCATCCAACACCGTCAATCGAGCTGGTCTCAGGTTCTCTATATGCAGCATTTTTTCCCCATCGCAGATGTTTCTTACGCTCTAGACCAAGCTGCTTGGAAGCGGCAACAGAAGATGATGATGCCTCAAAGGCATTACAACTCGGATCAGACTGTGAAATTTGGAGGAAGGAGATCATCAGGGCCTGGGTTTAACAAGCATTATAATCATGGTGGTGGTGGTGGTGGTGGTTACAGAGGAGGTGAGACCATGGCGAGAAACGGGCATCGCTCGGATCCGGATGGACACAAGAGTGTAGCTAAGCTAGCGAGTTGTGATAAGGCAGTATCTGATGTCGAGGAGAAGAGAGGTAATTTAGTTGGTTTTTTCATGGCTTGCTTGTAAGAAAAGTAAACTTCTTTGGCTGTTAAATGGATATTGTGGAACATGTTGATAGTGGAAGCTTTAGGTTTTAATATGTTTGTGGCAGTTTTACTTTCTAGTCTCTAGACTCTATAATGGTTTATATGTTTGTGGGACAGATGGTAGCGAGAAATTGAAGAGCGATGGTAAAGATGCGGAAGAATCTGAGTCTACTGGTGCAGGAACTCAAGTTGAAATAGTGAACCGTAGTTGTTACTCGGCGTCTAAAGGTACTTTGTGACAAAACCTGACTTCTCAACTTTTTTTTTACATGATGTTTTGACCTTCTTGAAGTGTTCTGATCTGGTGGTGTTTGTTTCGTTTAGATAACAATCTCAGTTCTGAGAAGAAGCAGGATGAGAAAGACAAAGAGTGTCCTGCAAGCACGGCAAAGACTTTTGTTGTCCAAGAGATGTATGAAGCGAAAATGGTTAGTTGGATAGTTTAATACTTTATGCCCTACAATACTAAGATTTGAGTTTTTTTTTATAATTTTGTGTGTGTGTGTGTGTTTAGGTTAATGTTGTAGAAGGATTGAAGCTATATGATTCAATAGTCGATGCAAAGGAAGTTTCTCAACTCATTTCTCTTGTAAACAATCTCAGAAACGCTGGAAGAAGAGGTCAACTTCAAAGTAAGAAACTTTTTTTTTATGCACTGCAAAAAATATATTATTTAATATCAGGTCTTAAAAAACAGTTGATTCATGACAAAAAAAAACAGGTGAGGCATTTGTGGGATATAAAAGACCAAATAGAGGACATGGACGTGAGATGATCCAACTCGGTCTTCCCATTGCTGATACCAGACCTGATGACGAGAGTATCAAAGGCAAACTTCTTTTGAAAAAATAATTCTTTACTTATAACTTCTATGGACAAGTTAACATGAGATATATATTTTTTGTTATGCAGAGAGAAGAATAGAGCCAATCCCATCGTTTCTTTCAGACATCATTGAACGTTTTGTCTCAGATCAAATCATACCTGTGAAACCCGACGCATGCATCATTGATTTCTTCAACGAGGTAGATAAACTGATTTGCTAAGTTCGTTGAAACCACCTTAAAACTATTTGTTACTCTCTCTATATATATATTGTGAACCATATAGGGAGATCACTCGCAGCCTCATATGTTTGTTCCCTGGTTCGGACGACCCGTGGGGATCATGTCCTTGTCAGAATGTGATTTCACATTTGGAAGAGTCATCGTCTCTGATCAGCCTGGGGACTACAAGGGCTCTCTCAAGCTGTCACTCTCTCCCGGGTAAAGAGTTGATCTTTCAATATGATTATCATCATCAATCAAAATTACAATTTGGTTGTTTTGAAACAGATCGGTTCTTGTGGTGGAAGGCAAATCAGCAGATCTTGCTAAGTTTGCGATTCACTCAACCCGAAAGCAGAGGATTCTCATCACATTCACCAAATCTCAGCCGGGAAACGGACATAACTGGAGTCCACCACCACCACCGCTTAGCAGATCGCCGAATCATCATCATCATCATCATCATCACAACCGTCAGCCAAAACATTACCCTGTTGTTATGCCTACCAGCACAACCGGTGTATTGCCCACGCCAAACAAAGGAGCTGTTCAGCCGGTTTTTATAGCACCTTCCCCTCCAATGCCGTTCCCAGGTGGTGGTGGTGTCGTGGCAGGAGCAACGAGCTGGCCACTGTTACCTCATGCACGACACCAGGCGCCACCACAGCCACGAGTGCCCATCCCTGGAACTGGTGTCTTCCTCCCACCCGGCTCAGCTCAAGAACAGGTAGTAGTACAAGGATCCACAGAGAAATCCAATGACCGCAGCGAGAACAACTCTGCAGAAGGAAAGATGGAGATGAAGACGACGAAAGAGGAAGCTTTGTAACGGATACGCTGCAGAGGAGTGCGATGGCAGTAGCAGTCAGGGTCGGATCTATTAAACAAAAGTTAGGGAGATTTTTCAATTTCTTCTTTCATATATATATTTTTGAATTGAATGCTAAAGATTTATTGAAAACGAAAACTCCTTTGGTTTATATTTACAAATGCTTCTTCAAATAGAAAATTAAAACGGATCTTTTCCTATTTCTATCTATGGTTTGACATTGGTCTTGTAGAAAACCATTATCCAAGTCCCCATCTAGCTCTGATTATTTCCAGTCCTTTGTATAGAAGAAAATCTGTTTCTAATCAGATTCGATGGAGGTGATGATTTCTCCCCCATGCCTTCTTCCATTTCTCTCCATCTATAATCCATGGATTGTGGACTGAAACACATATCTGAGTGTAAACATGGGTATATTATCAAGTTGTTTGATCCATGATCCTTCCCACCAGAACCGACCATACATTAGTGAAACCATTACCCAGCAGACCGCTTGCGAGATTCTGCCATACTTTCACTGAGTAATTACACTAAAAAAATAATTGACCTCACGTCTACAATGGATCATTACAAAGAACACTGACTGATCCTCCTTCACACTGTTGCATTCTAGCCATGTTAGAAATGCAAATTTTGCAGTTGAAAAATAAAACCAAACCCCTTATCAGCTCCCATGTTGTCTTTGATGAGAATTTTATTCTTGAATTTACCTTCACTAACTTTCCACTAACCCATATCATCCTCCTGAAATGCGTTTTCTCTACATTTCTCAGTCTCATCCTCTATTTGATTCATAATCGACAGTCTATGCATCTTCTATGTAATCTCAGAGCTTCATCAGCTCTGGCAGTTGCTTGTATTCCCAGATCAATATAACCCCTCGATCCCACAACATCCAACATACATCCCAAAGGCGACCATTTTCCAATTTCTTCCTTAATTACACACAAGTTCAGTCATTGGCCCCCTATTAATCATGTCTTTGACCACGTTCCATGTTCTTTTGTTTCTTACTTTCAAACAAAACAAATAATTGAACAAATCCAATTTATATCTTTAAGATATTAACTCTATTTGTTGCATTAATGCACACATTTACTATATTAATCTTTAGTGTTCTTATGAATATTCTCAGTAAATAATCATAATTGAGGCTTAATATGTTTCTTACTTTCTCTGACATTGACTAAAGTGGTCTTTGAAATTTTTATTATAAGCAAGAGAGATTGGAAGAGCATATGTTCATTTACAATCAATCTTTAAACATCAATTCTCATTGGTTTGGTTAAATCAAGCAATCATTAAGAGTTAGTCTAATAATTATCTAAGCACTTTAACATCAATTCCCAAACCCATGAGTCTTATTTGCTCTTACTGATTGGAAGTTTTAGTTGTTGTTCTTGTTTGCTTTTGTTACTTAAATCACAAACTCATTTCCTTGATTGCACTTAAATTAAGATGATGACTTATATTCCTATTGCTTGAAACACTTAGGAGTGAATTGACATCATTCTGTACTACTTTGATCTTAAGATTAAGTAAAATCCTTATCAAGACATAGATGAACAAAAAATTTAACTTTTAATCAATACATTATAGCTAGAAAACAAAAATATTAATGCATAAGAAAATAAATGATAACAAATAGAACCATACATTATTCAGTATCAGTGATTTTTTGTGGCTTTTCTGCCAACAAACTTAAAGTTACATTTGTTTTCTGAAAATGTATTAAAAATCATAATATTATGAGAAAGTATAGATTTAAAATTTATGCACATATATTGTTATCTTTTTGTCTTATATGCATATTTTTTGTATAGATATTTGTATATAAACTGATTCCGGTAAGATTTATTTCTTGATTCGCCACTGGTAACAGTGACAATAAACATATTTGTTAGCTGAAATGAATGAGAAAATACCGAGAAAAACGAGAGAGAAGATGAAATCTGGAGCAGAAGTTTTTTGAACTGTAAAAAGAGTGGCAAGTTCTATGAGAGAAGTCGTTTTTTTGCCACTTCAGAAATTGTTTTCTTAGGAAAGACGGAAGAAGACCAAAACAAAACAATTACTTTATCATTTCCATTAATATTTCTCTCTCGTTTCAGTTACCCTTCTATTTTCGTATATAAAACTGATTTAGAATTCGAAAGCTTAAGATGTGAATCATTAGGACTTATGTTTTGGGTGATTTGGGTCCCAAGGACCATACCGTGGTTTGTTTTGATCCTTTCTCCATCCTAGTAAGTCCATAACATGTTAGAAATGATATCATATTTATTTTGGAATATAAATTTGAATGAGTAAAAAATGGTCTTAAAAGTTACAATCATATGTGAGAGATCCATGTCTTGTGAACTACTCATCCATACTCAATCCACAACATAGGGTCGTATTCATGCCAATTCCTTTAACCACATATTATGTTTTATCGTGTTATCGTATAAATCCAACATTTCTATGTATCATATCTATAACATGATGATTAAAGAGAATCTGTGCATAGGACAAAATATATGTGACATAAGTATAGTCTAATCATTTTTTTGTCTGGTTAATTATGGTATTACAAATTATGAAAATATTACATAGATGATAATATAGTCGATAATTCTATCTGTTTTGCGAGGATTCACGTCTGACTGCATCACCCTAAACCGTCCTATGAGATCTATTTCTGATAGTATTTGTTGCGCCAAGCTGAAAATCTCTTATAAATATTTTCTCCAAATTTTCTGCATGATTCGTCTTTTACGGAAATTAAAATCCAGACTTCTTAGTGTAGAAACTGCGTCGTCCCAGATTTGAATCTCATATCTGAGTGTAGAAGCCTTTAAACTTTTGCAACTAAACCACGATGCTTTCACTGTCTAATATAAGAATCAGACCCACAGGAACTTACTGTTTAGACAAGGTTCTGGGGAAACTTGTAAATCAAGTTGTATAAGAATTAAGTAAATTGACATTACCTAAATGAAAAGTAAAATGACTAAAGAGTCTGAGATTATACATTTATGCAATAAAGAATTTTCTTGACTTTTATTTCGGGTTGATAGATACGTTATGACCTGATATGAAAATTCAACGAAATATGAAATTAAGACATTGCATCATAATTTATAAACAATGTGGTCACGATTCAATTATGTTTGGGATTTCATTATGTTTTAGGATGCGAAATAAAGCGCCTCCTTGTAAGTCTTCCAATGATGCAAAACGTTTCCAGAAACATCATAAAACACGACACGAAGTTCGGCCTCCGAAATGTCAACCGACATGAATCCTTGTCCGTCGTAGTAAAACTTCAGCTCTTCTGGATCCAAGTGGTTCACGTCACCTTTCCAAGCCTTTGATCCACCTCCACTCGTCATAAACTGTATTTTACTATTTACAACAAAAAAATGTTGTTTGGTGATACTATGATAAGCTAGATTTAGTTTTGTTCATATACTATAAAATATTTTTTATTACTAATAAACTAATTGGTTTTTCCATAAAAATGAAAAATAAATTATAATCTTAAGATTGATTACCTCTCCACACTGCTTATGTGTTCTAAGCAATGATCATGTCCGTTTACGTAGAGATCCACTTCATTCGCCTAATAAATAAAGAAGAAAAAACTCGTTAGATCCATGTCATCTATAATTATTGGCGCATTATTCACGTGCATGTAACGAAAACTTTATAATATTTCATTAATTTTGGTACGTGAAGAATAGGCAAAAGCTGCTTCTCCAATTCAATGGTGTTCCTGTGGTGGCCTGCGCTTTTGATCGGGTGGTGACCAATCACTATTTTCCACTTTGCAGTTGACTCTTTCAATGCCACATCCACTTCCTATGTAGTTAATATCATAAAAGCTTTGGTTAGTCACTCGTAAAATATTATAACGTTTAATTCGCAATATGATTTAGCTGATGAATAACTTATACAAGAATTACAGTGAAATTGCATTAGCAGATTTTAATTTACGAGATTACCTTTAAGAGATTGTTCAGATATCTCTGTCTGGGTAATACGCCTCTCCAGTCATAGACATGCTTATTTGGTTGGACAAAGTATTTATCAACGAATGGAGTTGTGTCGACGAACAAAAACTCCACGATCTCTACAGTGGAAATAAAAGATATAGTTCAATAAAAACAACAGGAGAGTTAATAGGCTGTTTTAAAAAAAAATTAAGAAATTATATGTCTAATTACCGGCATTAACAACGAAAGATCTCATGCAGACCCATCTTTTGTCCAAAGCCCTTAGCATAGGGCTAAGTTGTGCCTCTACATCACCTCTATAGTCATGGTTTCCTAAAACTATAAGATACAAAATATACAAGTTTTACACAATGGATCACATATTGTGGGACAGTTAAGTTTTATGATTAGTGATTAAATGACATAACTTAAAATATACTAGTTACTTACCAGTATACCAAGGCTTTTGCAAGCTCGACGCGTTATAAATGTTGGTGAAAGAATCTTGAAATGCAGAATCGTCCAAGCCAAGTAACCCATTGTCATAAAAATTATCTCCGGTTGAGATTACAAAATCTATATTTAACTTTTCTCCAGTTTCTCCCATCTGTTAAAGTTTGTAACGAACTAATTTGGTTAGTTATAGCAAATTTGAAATAACAGTGGTAATTATATGACTGCTCACATAAACGAAAACGTCCTGGAATCACATGAACATTTGTAAGTTAAAAGTTAAAACAGGTTTCGCCATAAGTGGCAAAGACTTGAGCCATTTTTCTTTTGTTAAAGCAGGTTTCGCCATGATTGGCAAAGACTTTATGTTTCTTTAAAAGGAATAGACTTGGTTTTGACGCCTCCACGTTCCTTTGTTTTCTTCTTGTAAAAGGCATTTTATGTCATATCACCTTTTTTAATCTATACTCTTTTCTTGTCATCTGAAAATTTTATCTTCACCATATTTGGCTTCCTATTTTTTTTTTTTTTTTTTTTGATATCTCTGGTGTCTGGGCAGCCACTTTCCCAAATATCCCCTGAATGGGTCCAGCGCCCCAGCAGTAAGGATGTTAAATCGCTGTGGCCGGGTTTCGAAGCTGGGTGGCGGGCACCTCAGCCGAGGTTCCATTACCACCAGGCTACGAAGCCCGGTTGCTTCCTATTTTTTTTGTTCTACTTTCTAGGAAATATACCAATTAATTAACAAAACATCAAACTAGATGTATAAGCAAAAATAAAATGTATTGCTAAGTTCTTAGGTAAACTGAATATATGGTTTTCTAGAATTGCTATCTATATATGATACTCAAATATAATAATACAAAATATAAAGTGACGCATTTAAATGAATAAGTCTGGTCCTCTTATTAAATATACACGAAGAGGCATGTATATTTGTACAAGATAGATGTCACCTGAAGAGCTACGTTGGACTGATTATAGGAGCCTCCCCTTCCCCAGTCTCCGATGACGAGAAATCTTACTATACCATCGGGTTTCGCTGGCTGCAGTAGCCTCTTGAGCTCCGCCGTGGAACTATGGGCGGAGAAAATAAAAATCAAATAAAAAACATGAAATATGAAGTTCATAGGTTTGTATTTTAAAGAAGCCATTGGGAGACTGAAAAAGAAGAAGCTAAAAGAGGAAGAAGATAATGTGTGGTGGGTTCTGTTGTGTTAAGCTTCTTTTTATAAGTAGGCTAAACTGGAGAAGAGAAACATATACAAAATTAATTAATCTTTATAATTTTGATGAAAAAAAAATCTTCATAATTTTGAAAAAAAACTGTATGGTTTTGAATAGAGACAATGGGCATGTGTACACCAGGCATTGTCCATGAAATAGACTATTTTCCACGTTTCTCATTTATTTAAGCGTATTTTATTTGACATTTCCATTTGAAGACAATATAATTGATACGTTGGGTTATCCACAGTATCAAGTGTAACCAATACACGAAAGACACGATGCCATAACTTAAAACAAAAGGTAATGATCTAAAAAACAATCCAGTAAAAATGTATTTGTTTTGCTTGTTTTCTTTCAAATCCAAACAATTTTTTTTTTTGAACAAAAATCCAAACAATTTGTTATCGAGTGATTTTCTATCGTTTATAAATTTTACACTACAAAAGCTTATATATAAAAAAATCTAAGATCTATATTATTATTATATTATATTAAAAGATTCTGTGATTTGTGAGCTGGGACAAATTTAACATATGAAGGATACATATAAGTTTGGCCAAATTAGCTCAATATACAAATATACGTTGGTAATTGCAGAACCATGTAATGTTTTTATGAATTTGCAAGATTGGTAGGAGTGTGGTGGGTAAAAATTCAATTGTGCCCTTGGCGTTTGCTGACAGACCTAGCAAAACAACAACAAAACAGATAAAAAAAAACAGAAAACACGAAGAGGCTTTTTTTTTTTTTGAAACTGAAATTAATTTGGGTTTGTGTTTTTTTCTTGTGTCTTAATCGAATCATTATCCTTGAGAGTTTCTGCGTCTTCAATTGTTATATATCGAGAGGCTGTATTTCTTCCTCACCAAAAAAACTCAACTTTCAGATTTATCATAAGTTCCACCATTTCTCATAACAACCAAACACAGAAAAAATATAGACAAGATAAAACAACAACAAAACAAAAACAAAACAAAACAAAACACCAAAACTCCTTTCCCAGCAAATGCAATACCAGAACAGATCGAACATCCAAATAAAGATAAAATCAAAGAAAAGAACAAGAAGAAGAAAGATGTGGTTTCATAGAGCTTGGATAATTCTTTTTAGCTACACACGTTTTTCTCTGTTCTAGACTTTTAATGCATTGTGAAATCGAGAGAGACAGAAATGAAAGAGAGAAGAGAGAAAAATAAAAGAGAAACTAATGACGGTCCTACACATATGTCTAACTATAGGGGTATAGTGGTATTAAAAAATTATGTACAGTTGTATAGTCATTTACCTAATAAATTTTCTTTTCATAGTTATCTAGTGCAATTGCCCTTTGTTACAAATTCGATTTACCAAAATACGACACAAAAGTTAGCTTCACTAAAAAATACTACATGGTATGGGGAGGGTTATAAAAATACACTAGACCATGACCCGCGCGCCCGCGCGGGTGTTTGTTTCGGTTTAAAATTTAACATAAGATTTTTTATAGGTTATGTATTTGAGATATTAGATACTACTCTGCTATTATAAGGTGATGTTAAATGTTTAAATGATGATATAAGTTTGTTATATATATTTAAATTGTTGAATATATGTTTGTTAATCATATATTTTGTCAACGGTTTTTAGTTAATTTTGTATTGAATAAAAAAAATGATTTGATATGTTTTGCATGGATAATTTTGTAAACATATTTATAAATGCATATGTTCATATTAAACTATTATAAATATTTATTTATAAATAAATAAAGTTGACATACTTTATGTATATTATAAAATACGAATTTATAGGGTTTTATAATATTTTAATTTTTACTAATATAGATAAAAACATTTATATACTGACATCAATTTATATTATTTATAAATGGGCTTTGGCAATGTTTGTGAAATTATTAATCTGTAAGCACTTAATTTTGTAGCCCAAATGACACTCAAAAATTGACTAAGGCCCAAATAAATCTAATAACCACTTTACGCAGGAAAAAAAACTGTTATACGATGGAAAAAAAAAGTCGATCATTGAAAGAAGAGTCTAGGTTTCGATGTTCCCAATTTGGCGAGTTCAAAGGGGACTGAGAAGTTGATTCGAGTTCTGTAGATATCATTTGGATTTAGAAGATGAAACGCACAGATTAATCAAGACAATCAAGGTAACAATTACTCTCTGAACTCTGTTTAAACATCTCGTTCTCTACTCTGTATTGATATTAACAATTGGTGTTTTATTTAGAACAGGTTAATTGTTCGGTTGATGAATCGTGAAATGAAGACGTAAAAGAAGAAAAAGTAGACATGGAAACATCCATTGAAGAAACACTCAATAGTCTCAGTTGATGTGTATTTTCGATGGTTCTGTTTTTATGTTCGAGAGAGAGAGATAAGAGCAGATCCAGCTACAAAAGGGCTCGGAAACAGACGTGAAAAGAAAAAGAAGCTAAGAAGATCTCAGCCTTACCAGCGAAGGGGTTACAGACCGATTTGGCGAGTTAGAGGGAGAAGTTCACTCGACTTCTGGAGATATCATTTGGATGTAGAAGATGGAACGCACGGATTAATCAACACAATCAAGGTACCAATAACTCTGTATATTCTGTTTAAACATCTGGTTCTATATTCTGTTTTGATATTACTAATACGTTTTTTGTTTACAACAGGTTAATAGTTTGGTTGATGAATCATTAAATGAAGACATAGAAGAAGAAAAAGTAGACATGGATACATCAATTGAAGAAAGACACATTCTCTCAGTGCAGATTCATCACTACGAATGGTTCGGTTTTTGTGTTCGAGAGAGAGATAAGAGGAGATCCAGCTACAAAAGGGCGAAGAAACAGATGTCAGCATAAAAAAGATAAGTCATCTTTTCATCATATTTGTAAATTTCATTTGAGTAAATTATTGGTTGAAATAAGTATTATAGAAACTTGTATTGATCATCAAGTTAGATTGCTCACTGTTATTTTAAAAAGAGAGACTTGTTGAAGTTTGTTTTGTTACCTTTAGTAGATTGCAGTTGTTAAAAAGCATGTATCTCATTTAGGTTGATGTATAGTTGTCACTGTTCTAGCACCACAAAAAAACCTGTTATGTACATATGCTATTAAGTCAAAGGGTAATTGATATTAGTACGTAATACATGGAAGGTGTAATTTTTTTTATTTACTATAACAGAATATATGATGTGCAGGTAATCGTGAGATCAGTTATTTGATTCTTGAACTGGGCAATGAAGTGGAGAACATATCATTTGAAAGGCAGTTTCAAGGTTAGTAATTTGATGATGACGCTTATTTTCTTATTGTGGTAGGTTGATAGACAAAGTTATTTCTTTTATTTTAACTTGATATCCCGATTCATAAATAGTCGAGCTTTCGTTTGGATGATTGTGTTATCACCTACTAAATTATAGTTAAAGAAGTTTAAAATAATAAAAAAACAATTGAAACTGTTTGTTTATTGTTCTGCAAAACACAAAAATAAGTAGAAGAGCAAGTTTAGTTTTGATGGTGAATCGAGAAAAATACAATATGCATGTCTTGTTTGCAAAGCTCTGCATCCTGCATTCGCAAATAAGTAAACAAAATTACTAATCTATGTATATTTATATCATAAAATAGATAGATGACAACTGAAAAGATAAATTTACCTAGTCACTGATATTTGTCCAGGTTATCGAAAACCTCTTTGAAGACAACATTTGTAGTTTTCTTTTGAGGTTTACCATCTTTGTCGAGAGCCAGAATTTTAAGTCCTTTTTTAGAAGTGACCCTAGACACAGCCACATAGAGTTGTCCGTGTGAAAACACAGGTCTTGGTAAATAAATACCAACCTCTGATAGGGATTGTCCTTGGCTTTTGTTTATTGTAATAGCAAAAGCCACTGCCAGCGGCAACTGCCTTCTGCGCATCTTAAAAGGAAGTCGAGTATCTGATGGTTCGATCAACAATCTAGGAATGTAGACTAATTTTCCAACCTTTTCTCCAGTTATGATCCTAGCTTGAATCATAAAGTCCATGAGTTGAGTTATCTGTAGTCTCGTGCCGTTCATTAACCCATTATGTGGCTGAATGTTTCGCAGAACCATGACTGGACAACCAATCTTCAGTCTAAGACTATGATTCGGTAAACCAGAGACCTTAATAGTGTTAAGAAAATCAGCTCCTAATGCTTCATTGTTGACTGAACCCTTATCTCTTGGGTCTATACTATCAGCACTGTAGTAAATCTTCTCCTCACCTGAAATTGAAACTCAATCATTACTACTTTATTTATTTTACATAAACAAATGCAAAAATAATACTTAAAATAAATATTTACCATCCAGCCGATCCAGCATGTAGTCATTAATAATATTGACATCTTCATTAGTCGGACATAAGATAGCTCTCTCTTGAAAAAACTTTGCCTCTTTCTTTTCATGTAGAGAAGCAGTATCGCCATAAACGGCTGTGCTGATTGCTTCTATCGGATCTTTGGAGTCTGAAATAAGAAATTCTGATGGAATATCTATCTCCGCTTCACCATCATTAGGCTCTGAAAGTTTACCATCCCCAATTTTTAATATCCAATCCGAAAAATTCCTAAGATCCGCAGCATCTTCTGGTGACAAACCATCTGATAACAAACGCATGTTCTTGGTGAGCTTCAAAACTTTGCAGTGCTCCCAAAGATATGACTTATTCAGAGAAGCTAAGACGATCTCAGCCCTACCAGCTCTATTTATAACAGGAAGAACCTGCCTAAAGTCACCCCCAAAGACAATTACCTTTCCACCAAAAGGCTGTCTCGCATGCTTCCCAACTATATCAGAAAAGGTCCTATCCAACGCTTCAAAACAATGTTTCCCCATCATCGGCGCTTCGTCCCATATAATGAGTGATGATTCTCTGATCAAATTAGCTTGATCACTTCCAGGCTCTATAGTACACGATGAAAACTCGTCTGGATTTAATGGAATACCAAATCTTGAATGAGCAGTCCTACCACCAGGTAGTAATAAAGAAGCAATGCCACTTGATGCGCAGTTTATCACAATATCTCCTCGACATCTAATAGCCGCAGAAAGTAACTTCCAAAGAAAAGTTTTCCCAGTTCCACCAAATCCATAAAGAAAAAACATTCCACCGTTCCTTTCGTCCACAGCAGCAAGGATCTGATCATAAATTTCCTTTTGCTCATCTGTCATTTTCGGAATATCTCTGTCAAGAGTCTCTTGCAATGTTTCTCGAGAATAACTTCGCTCATCCACTATCAAGACATTAAAATCCTGAGCACTTGTCTTTGGCAGTTTTGGCTTTGTAGTTAATCTTGGTAGAGAAGTACCATTACGTCTCAAGATCTTCTCAATCTCTAGTAAAGCATACTTCTTTTTCTCATCGTTGGTCAAGCATAATCCTATACAAATAAAATTGTACATATAAGATAGAATATTAGACAAAAATCTAATGTATTGAAATTGTAGGAAGTAATATAAAGATGAATCGCAAATGATTTTCATACCTGGCCTATTCAAATATTTTCTTCTGTTATGCTCTATATCTTCTGACAAAAACTGCCAAGTGCTTTCCCATACGACCTCTGGCAGAGACAAAGTGTTACTCATAAGCATAATAACAAACAACTCTCGTAGATCACTTGCAGAGCATTCGTAGCTTCTCCTCACAAGATCATCAATGTACTCCTGATCATCATCTAATAATCCACGAGCAAAACATGCATCTTTGTATTCAGGATAGAGAACTCCGTTAAAGGTCTTAAAGTCATCATAACTGGTAGGACCCCTCACAATGTTCAGCAAAATGCGCAAGAAATAAGCGGCTTCTTGTTTCCGCGGAGCATAATTTATTCTTCCTAAACAGAAACCTCTTTTCCGCTTCTTCCACTTCTTAGTCTTTTTGTCAAAGATATAGAAGATAGGAATCTGAGAATAAAGCAGTGTTCTTGCAAACTCATCGATCTTATTCAACTCGAACCATGCCAAGAACATAGTCTTTTCAATCAACTTACGACTAACCACTGCTTTCAGCTTGTCCTTTCCTTTAAAAGTGATCACTTGTTTTCCTGGCAGATGGAAAATAAGCTTCTCTACAGCAGTTGATCGATAGTGAATAGGAAATTTGAAGATTCGCCAAGCCCCTTCACAAGATGACACATATCTGCAAAACAGAAAAAAACTATTAGATAAAAAAGCAGAGATCACATCGAACAGACACAAAACGCACTGTAGCTGATTACATACCTGCAATCGAAAAAGTCCTTCAGTTCATTTCTTTTCTTTTCCATCTTTTCCACAGTAATCTCTTCATTGCCCAACTCATTAGCAACAATGTGATCTGGCGGTTCCACAGCAATAGTGACACGATCTTGTCCCTTATTAATGTACTTGAATAAGTACTTGATAGATCCAGCTTGGTTGCACCACTCCACATTAATGTGAGCTCGGAAACGTAGAGATAATCTCTTGTTATATGGAATAACAAACCGATTGTCACATTTTACTCCATTCTTCAGAACAAAGTTATCTGACTGTTCTCGCCTCCTATAAACCGGAAATCCTTCTTTATTAATAGTGGTCTGCTTAGCAAATTGCTTAGGAAATGACTTAGTGCACAACCCATTCTCCATACATGGAGAATTCATATTGGCAGGACCACAAGGACCGTGAATCATCATATCCTTAACAACTTCATAAAGCTCGGGTTCTTTCAATTTATCAGGAATCTCTGCAGAAATGATGTTGTCGATGTCATCGGTTGTAGGAAACTTGTGCTCGGGATTCATCCATAAGAGAATGTGTGCGTGTGGTAGACCACGTTTTTGGAACTCGACCGTGTACATCGCTGTTAGGAAAAAAACAGTAATTAGAATACAACAAATGCGAATAAAAATCATAGGAAGCTAAAATATAACTCAACTATTAACTTACATGCAACAGTCTTTCCAAGCAGGTGTTTTTTGGTTAAACCATCCATGAGTGAATCAAGTTTCATCTTGAAGACTCTACAAACAATGTCTGATCTATCTTCAGCTTTTAGCTTCCGAGACTTAACATATCTTGTGATCTCTGGCCATTTCGGATTACAAGTGAAAGTGATGAAAAGATCTGGAAATCCAAAATGCTTGCATACAGTCATAGCATCCAAGTAAAGATTCTTCATATATCTAGGACTCCCTGTGAACGATGCTGGCAACACGAACTCTGATCCTTGATCACTCATATCGACCTTTCCTGCATTCTCAGACTCTTTGATAGAATCATAACTATCGGATCGCAAAGTAGGCTGATTAAACCTCAGATAGCGTAGGCGATTAGACTCTATAGTAGTGTACGCATCCACCAAGAACTGCTGAAATAGTCTCCTCGAATGCAACAGATAATGAGACTCATTCTTACGTTCATGAAGGCGAAAAGCAAAGTACTGACGCATACTGATATTAGGCTTCTTCTGTTTCTTTGTAGCTTTTGTTACACCTTTCTTGATACCAAGTCTGAATCCATCTTCTCCATAAGTAAATAAGAGAGGATACTGAAGGGCAAGATAAGAAGCATGTATCTCATTTATTCGCTGTAGATGACCTGATTTCCGTTGTAGAACAATATCCCTCGGGTCCATATCTAAAGAAAAATCTCCTGGAATGAGAGCAGCAACTTCAGAAGCTGTAGGGGTATCATATGTCCTCCCATCCTTAGATCGATTACTTACAATCCTCATATGAAACGAATCTTCTGGTTGTATTTTAAATCGATCTCTGGCTGTTCTAAACTGCTTAACATATGGATTCACTTCATCCAACATCTTCATCAGCTTCTCAATAATATCTTTCCTCAGATTATCCTTCTTATTGGTCTGTAACCCCTGTCTACCAGAGCTGCAAAAAATAATAAAATAGTTAAATTTAATATATTTAAAACTCTTTTCATGTAAGATACGTTATATGACAGATTTATTACCTCAAACATTTAGCTCTGTTCTCAACTTCATTTTCTGTGTCAGCTATGTAAAGCTGTCCGAACTTCGCTCGGTTGTCACTATTGGGAGCTAAACTGCCCATAAGATGATAATTTTCACCTTGTAGAACTAACATCGGTGGTCCTTTTCCCTTTTTAACAGATCTCTCTACTTTCCCACCAAGTGAAGTAAATGAAAAGATCATGTTATAAGGTCTCATATTCTTCTGGAAATGCTTGCTTTCTGAATCATCACCTTCAATCAACTGTTTTAGAACACTTGGTGGTTCTTTTAGTAAAGGCAACTGCACTTGTCCTTGCATACAACATAAGGAAAATGTAGGATTCTTAGCATTCCGTCGTTTGTTCAAACGTTCTCCATACCACATCATAGCACCACAGTGTGAACATGTGTAAATTGGATCACCCTCATCAGTATACTCTGTATTTACAAAAAGAAATGAAACATTAGACACATATTTGTAAAAAAAATCATAATATTATAAAATATAGTTATAAATAATTTGTAAAAGACAATACCATCTTTGTTTAGCTCTGCTGTAGCTGCTGTAGACGTAGGTTTATCACGTAAACCATGTTTTGAAAATGGACAATTTACGTCATCAGTTTCAGATTCTGAATCAGTAGTATCTAGAGAGCTACAATCAAATTCAAGGTCACCAGTTTCATCAACAATTCCTGCAAAACAATTTAAAATTATATGAATTTATTATTTTAAAGGTCTGATAAAAAAACGACTTAATAAAAATGTGAAAAGAAACCTCCAAAGTCGGTATCTGGAAAAAGTGGAGGAGATGGTGATTGTTGACTTTCAGAATCCAAAGAAAACTGAATATTTGTAATATCTTTCAAAATTTTTGATGTCACTTTTCTTTGACGCTTTTGAGGCAGCTTCTTAAATGAGTTCTCATTTGTTTTATGCAGGATAGATGCTAAAGCATGAAGAGCATGTAGATGATTACTGTCAAGGTCGTAATGAAACAAAAACAGGTAATAGCAAACTTACATTTTGGAGCTGTTTTACTATTTTTCTGTCTTGCTACACTCGGGAGTTGTTTTGCATTTGTTTGTCGGGCTGGAGAAATATCTAGAGAAAAAAAATTGTTTTAGAATCTTAAATAATATTAAAATAATTTAAAGCCTGCAAGCATTGAACATTTCAGATACATTACTTTTGTTGTTTTGTTTTCTCTGCTCAAATGAGAGACCAATTGAGAATGGCTTATGTGGCTGCAGGACTTGAGCTAACAAAAGAGAATAAAAGGAAGGTGTTAATCTTTTCAATGGCTGAAATCAAGGCATTGCCAGTATCAAAACAAAGCAACAGGTAATTTTCATGACTTACATGTCTTAAACGTCAAACAACTGCTCTGTTTTGGTGAGTCTGAAGTTTCGTTAGAGAAACTATCAAGACCTGTTGCAAAAATCCCGAGAATCACTTCCATGTTATATATAATCTATTACTTATTTATTTAGTTGAATAGTAAATTGGCTGGTATGATGCACTTACCAAGTAAACATCTCCGTTTATTTCTTGGTGTCTGGGGTGATAACATGCTGATTTGCTGATATAAGGAATGTGTATTCGGTGGAACATTCCTTCCTTCAATACTCTCAAACATCCTGTAATAGACTGATCGCAATGGAATGTCTTGATTTGTGATAGAATTTGTACAGAACTCTCCTGCATTGCTGAATGTTCGCTTATCCTTTTGTGTTTCTGGAGTGATGTTGTTCTCAGTTCGATCTCCACTGTGATAATCTGTTTTTTTCCTCTTCATAATGCTTCCTCAAGTTTTTTTTTCTTAATCCACAGTAATGTAGTCGATAGAATATGGAGGAGGCAGTATTAATTTTCCTTATTGTGAAAATCGTAATTGTATTTTCAATTACCTAATAAGTAGGAATGTAGTTATTAGTTGACACTCTAGATATAGGAAGTAAATATATCTGTTAATATTCTGGAAAACAGAATTTATTTCATTGATCTACTTTCTCTTACACAAGTTTTCATGAAAATATTGCTTTTATATATAGATAACAATTAGTTGTTTTATAATATTTGAGATTAGGGTAATATTCATGTTCGAGCATCCATTTTAGTTTTATAAAATTTCCTGTTTTTCAAAAACAGGTGGAAGAACTGTGAAGAAGTGAGGGTTAAGCTTCATCTTCCGCAAGAAGATTACTAAGGAGCATTAGGTATGTCAAGACTAAACTTAACTCGTGCTATATAGCTATAAACTGCTAG
This sequence comes from Raphanus sativus, assembly GCF_000801105.2. NCBI lineage: Eukaryota > Viridiplantae > Streptophyta > Magnoliopsida > Brassicales > Brassicaceae > Raphanus > Raphanus sativus. Next base: position 2,678,266 of record NC_079518.1, on the reverse strand, counting down.
GACTGAAAGGAGAACTTTGATTGTTATAGGAACCCAAACATCTTGGTTAGTGATGTTGTAGTTATATGTTTTTAAAAGATTAGATATAGCCTGTTTATTAAAAAAAACGGTTCCTGATTAGTATTAGAATTTTAAAATAAAGTAAACTAAATATTATAATATGAAACAATAAACTATAAACTTAATTTTTATCTAAGCAATAATAAAAATCAAACTGAAGTCATCTTATTCAAATCGATGAAATAAACCAGCGAATAGGTAAACAAATTATTGTTTCTGAATAAAGCAATGCAAAAACCAAGATTAGAAAAACAGAAAAACCCAACATAAAATAGAAAACACTCTTCTCATGCGATGTTACTCTTCCTTTTCCTTTTCCTTTTCCACTTTGATGGAGGTGCGCAACTTTTTAGAAGTGGAAGTTTTGTCTTGTAGATCAGCATCGTCATCTCTGCGTTTTCCAAAAGGTGTTTTGCATTCTTCTGAATCATTATGGCTGTTTCCTTCCAGCATGAGCACCTATTATGTGCAAAGTATACAGTCATCAAAACTATAACATAAAAAACTTTAATATATAACAATGTATGTATAAAATTAGATAATGAACTCACATCACCAGTAGACATGGTAGAAGATGATGTACCAATCATTGAGTTTGGCTCGGATTGAGATTCCACTTTAAGAATGTGATCTCCAGACCAGACCTCAAGAACTTTAAATGTTTCTGCCCCATCCCTCACATTGTCAGAGCGAACAGATATGCCAAAACAAAAAGATTTTCCTACTAAAGCTCTGATAGATTCTGGTAGGAGTTCTGGATCTTCAATCTAATACAATTCTAAAATTAGTGTTTAAGAATAATAAATGAAATAATTCCGAGCAGAATCAACTAATACCTCATCATAGGAGCCATCCCACAGATCGACAGCTTCCTGTCCAACAATTGTATTAGCAACAGTGTTCAGCAACATCAACTTGCATGTTTCTGTGTCATCCCTAACAATCAAATGGAGCTTGAACCTATGAAATTTAAAGAAATAAAGTTAATTATGAAAATATGTGTCATAATTAAATAAAGAATGATATACTTGCAACAGTGCTCTTACACAGGTATCACTTCAGTAATTTTAACTTTGCAGTGCTCACAGAACCAAAGTTGTTTGTCATCATGTTTTGAAATTGAAGTAACATTGTTACCAATTTTTATAGCACGATGTTTGCAACCCTTGTGCCCGAAATAGAACCATGCCCAATCAGTATCAACAGCTTCAATTGAACAAATTATTTTGCAGTTCTCCACCTAGGAACATATGATCAGGTTTATAGGTTAAGCTTTTCTTGGTATGTATAAAATAGAAAAAAAGTTTACTGCCACTTAACCAAATAATTAACTTTACTAAATAAAAACTGTACTGTATGAATATAACCTGATTTGAAACAAAGAGTTCCGAAATGGTCTTGATCTCAAGGTCGTTCCAGTCATCTTCTTTCAAAACGATTTCCCTCTTACCAGCTTTATTCTCAATAACAGCAAGAGGAAGCTCGTCTTGCTCAATCCTATACATATATGTAGAAAACAACCAATGTATAAGCAACTATAGATATAAGATTTAATAAATATGTTTATTAAATCTTACTTCTCTTTGAACTGTAATGCTTCCTCCATAGTTGGATCAAAATAAACAATGGATGCATCAAAAGCATTTGTGATTTGCACCTCACCTATTAAAATAAAATTTCTGTAAAAACTGATTTTGGAAAAAATAGAATATAATAATATGAAAACGCATTTAAAATAATACCTCTGTAAAAACTGATTTTAGCAAACCTGATCAAACAGATCAGTGGTTCCTCACGTTCAAGATAAGCCTCCAATTGCTCTGCATATTTCCCCCATAAACAACATGCAAGGTCCTTACCACTAAAAAGGAATAGCTATTAGCGCAAGAAAAAGGAAAAAATGTGAACTGAAACCTAAAACACAATAACAAAACTTACTTTTCATCAACCAAACGAAATTGAACTTTCTTCCGGTCCTGTCCTTTCACCTGGACGATTTGAACTGGTTGAAGGCTTACAATTTTCCCCATAACATCTATAAGAAAATAAAAATTAATATACAGAACAACATTAAATACCAGAAACTGAAATATAGTTATATGAAACATTGACATATAGGTATTACCAATAAGCAAGTGGGTCTTTAAGGTTCCATCGATGATGTCCGCATATCTAGCAAGAGATAGGAAGATGCTATCCTGAACGATGTCAGAATTCGTTATCACAGTTTCGTCACTGATTGTCATCTTGTATGGATGGGTTGTTGGCCGATACTGGCCTGACGCTTGTGAGACGCTAAACGTTGTGAGAACACGCCATTTTCCTAGAGGTAGCTTTCGCTGGACGCTCAAAACGTTATTCCTTTTGCACGTAGCACTTATCTTTTCACCCTACAAAATAAGCACAAAATAATGTAAGCAATGCATATCATTCAACAATAAAGTAATGATTAATTGCATTATGAAACTTACACTGTCATCGGTCAGAACCATTTGAAGAGTCTCACCACCAAAACCAGTGTTTTGCATCCACGAATGTAGCAATTTTACTTGACATCGCCACTTAGTCTTAAATGGTTTCAAGTCTTTGATGGGGGTGAGACTTGCGTTGTTAGACATGTTTTGTATTTTTTTAGCTTGGAACTCGAATGTTGTTATTCAACATATAACAAAGGTTATATATAGCTACATAGGTGATCTACCAAAGAGAATAAAATCTAAACTAATTATTATAAAACTTGATGAGCACGTCCGGTAGGTAAGGAATATAGTTAATATTAGAAGATTTTTTAAAGATTTTTATGGTAACAATATTGATTTCTTTAATTAGACATGTTTAATTGTATCGATATTTAGGGTAGATTACACGCAATCAAACCTATATTACCGTGATTGGGAAGTATTTTCATAAATATGATAAATGTGAGACCTTAGATATAGGAGATTTTTATGGTAAGTATATAAGATATTTAAAGATCTAAAGAATATGTAGTTGATTTGTTTACAATTTTCGAAATTTAGTTTGAATTGATGGCGAAAATCTAGATTTTAAGTTTGGAAATAGTTAGTTATCATCTTTGTAGGAAAATATCTTTGTAATCTTAATTGATAGGCGATAGTTAATTTATTTAATAAATAAGGTAACCAAATGATTTCTAATCTCTATTGTCAATTATTAAACGGACTGTTTTTTGATGCAGGTATATTATTCAATAAAAAAAGTCAGGTACAGTATTATATCTTTAAAAATTATTCAATAAAAAAAGTCAGGTACAGTATTATATCTTTAAAAAACATTTGTTACAATATAAGTCAACAGTTGTTATAAGTTTGTCGTCACTTGAAATTTTGTTATTTGTCCAATTTGATAGTTATAGATGGTCATATGAAATATTTATAAGACCCCAATTTTATGGTTATAGATTACAGCTGGTTAAAGATAATTAGATATGGTTAGATGAATAAAACTATAGATATAAGAATGGAAATTAAAAAAATCGTGGCCCATTAAAGTCAAAAAACAAAAACGGAATGGGCTGTTATATGCAGTGAACTTTACGAAAATATTGGTAGATAACTAAAGAAATCTATTTAATAAAAAGGAGTGGCATTCTGCCGTAAATACTGTGAAGAAGTGAGGGTTAATACCCATTTGTACTTCACTTTTAATAGGATAGATATTGTTAGTCTGTCTTTTCGTTGCTGCTAGCTGTAGGCCGTAGCCGACAAAATCGACAATCCATTGTTTCCCAACTTGTGGGGACTTTAACAACATGAACCACGATTTCATTTATTATTTTTTGTTGAGCCACATTCTTGTTGACTAGAAACATAATCTACCGTTATGGAGTAGTTGCGTTATAATTTCCAAAATTATTTTTTTTGGTAAAATGTTAAGATTTATATCATTTTCTGATTTTTAATGTTGATACAACTTATTTAAGAAACAGAAACAACTCAAACTCAAGAAGCAAAGAGAAACAAAAGGGGGAAAAAGAGGGAAGCTCTTCAAGGTGGCCGGTAGAAACAAAAGGGAAAATAATAATTTCCAAAATTATTATCATACAAACAAATAATTTGTTATAAGAGCAATTTACTAAGGAACTGCGTTTACAAAAAAAAAATAGTTTAGGAACTAACCAAAAAAACGGAGCTGGTATTATTTTATTGGGTGAATGCGTTGTCATACAGTACAGGACATCTTAGATAATTGCTAAACTACACATGCGGCCATACCACTGTGTTTGAAAGATAATTCAATTATTAGGCTCAGTCACATTATTCATGTGGTTGTGACGAAAACTTCCAAAATTCCCCAATTGTCGTTGAACAATCCATTGCGTATGACTAGCTAAATATCATTTTCTTGTCAACCTTTTTTTTTTCTCTTTTTACGGAGAATTTTACAATAGTTGAGGAAACCTGAAAACAAATTAGAAAACCATACACATTATTTTACATTTAACTTAAAGAACAGAAAAAAATCCATTATGCAAAGTATTGTTCAGTTTATAAATGTTATTACTGTATGAGAAGACGAACTGAAATGAATAGCGGCCCAGGCTTGCAAGTCGAGGCCCAGTACCTAATCGACAAGTGGACAAGCGATTCATAAAATGAGATCTCCACTTCGTATTTCTTCTCGACCAGTTCCGTCCGGATATATGATTAAAGTACTAGGATTATGTGATACTTGGGTGTGAGTTTTGATCGAATTTTTCTAAGGATTTAATTTATGGTGCCTATACTTGGGATCATCATGGGCCAAAACGGATATTTCAAGGAAGTGCGGAGACTCTCAACAGCTCGTATACCAAAAGGAAGATTCTGTCTTTACATTATTACATTACATACACTCTTCGGTTTGCGGCTCTGAACCAGACTAACCGGTTACATAACTAAGTCTATGAAGCATCGGTTAACGGAGATTGAATGGAATCAAAAGATTTGTTGACAAATTGGTCACCGTGTGTGTGTGTACACTCTGAGTTATTGAATTTTTTTTGACAGACTTTAGTCTTTAGGATATATTAATAGAAGAGTAGAAAAATGATGACTGTTGCTTTGCTTCAAGATTTTTTTTTTTCTAAATGTGAATGTGTGACCGGGATAAAATTTATTTAAAATCCGTGAAAGTCGAAAATAGCCCTGTCTAAATGAAAGAATTATATAAAGCTACCCCCTGAATATATATATATATATATATATTCCACGCGTTGACCCTAAGTTGCTAAATCAGCCGGTCCATTCTCTCCGAAGCTCTTCTTCAGTCGTGACTGTGAGTCTGTGACTACTGACTACTCACTTAAGGTATCATCTTCTTCTTCTCTTTCAATAAAGACTAGAGCTTTCATCAATTCACCACTGCCCTTCTAGTGGGTTGCTGTTCGATTCGTAATCTAACCAGTGTTTCTCGTATTTCTGGAATATGGACCTGTGTGTGTGTTCTGAACTAGTTACTAGATCTTGCAAGTTCTTAGGGCTTCTGATCACATTGTAAATGGCTGAGTAGAAATAAAATTTGTTTGATTTGGTTTCAGATGCTTCAGATTGCTTTGTATTTGTCATGTGGTGCTACAGCTTGTTACCTCTGGGGCCGTAGAATTAAAGGGTCTGTCTTTCCCCCCCCCCCCAACCCTTTTATGGATTTTTGAAATGCACATTTTATGAATCGATATGTGTGTTTGTGTTTCTGCGCTGTGTGTGCAGGAAAGCTGACTCTTATAACAGTATTACCCGTGTGGCAGACATCAAATGTCTAGGTAATGTTTTTCTGCTTTATATAGTTCAGATCTCTTTGTTACTATTTATGTATTATAATTTGGTTTCAGATTTCTACAAATGTAATGAACCCTCTCTCTCTCTCTCTCTCTCTCTCTCTCTCTCTCTACTCAGATGATTTGCTGAAAGAGAAAGCCACGAATCTCCTTGCTGTTGTGTCCGGAAAAGTTGCTTCTGCAACGCCCTTTAACTGCAAACATGATGATAATGATTCTTCTTCGGGTGATGTTTTTGAGGCTAAGGTATAAAAAAAGATTTGTCTTTTTTTTCTTCTTGTAAAGTTGTCATCTTCATAATCACACTCTGTCCTGGTGGGTGTGGTCTTTCAGTTCGAAATGGGGTATGAGACCAAGTTGGACGATGATGGTGGTCTGATAAACAAGTGTCATAACTTTCTGTTTCAGATCAAGGATACTCCTTGGTATCTTGTAAGTTACAATCCCTCCTCCAATACCCTTCTTTTTTTGTTGACTTTTAAGCTCACCCTTTCAATCCTTCACACTATTTAGGAAGACGGTACTGGTATGGTGAAAGTAGTGAGAGCTGAACTTGCTGATGGATATATTGATATTCTGAAACCGCAATTTGATATGTCGTCAATGATTGAAATCTTTCAGAGGTTTCAAAACCCCCAAGAAGGCTCTAAGGTGCTCCTATTGTTCTCTCAATTCATTTGCTTTTCTTTTGTTGTCTTTCTCTGTTTCTTCACCCCCCTCTTCCATTGGGTTGGAACTTGGAACCAACAATGTGATGTTCTTTTTTTTTCTTCTTTAGGTGATCTGTCGTGGTGCTCTCGATACTGGTACCTCCTTAACCATTGTTGGCGAGGTAAAGGAACTCCCCCTCCCCCCCTCCCCCCCTCCCGTGTTTATTTCTCTATTTTGTGGATCATGTAAGAGTGGGGCTGTGCAAGCTAATATAAATATTGTAGGTTGCTAGAGACGAAGCTGGTACTCTCACGATTCAAAAGCCTATGGAACAGTCTTTTAAGGTCTTCAGTGGAGAGGGCTCGTTTGATAAAATGGTTGCCAACTTGAAGTCAAATTCAGAGTAATGACAAAGCCTCATCTTCCATCATGTTTCTGTTTATATTTTCTTGTGACAAGACTCATCATCCTGTCCATCATGGTGATGATATAATATTTTCTTGTGTTACTTTTTTTGTTTTGCAGGTTTTATTTTTTCTACTCCAAGATCTTTGGAACTATTGCTGTGGCTATAGCCGTCGTGAAAGGTGTGGGTTTCGTAAGAAGGGTTCTACGTGAGAGAGCAGAGAATGCTGATTCAGACAACGAAGATAACCCATGAGGGAGGAGAATCAGACAACAGTAGTTTATGGGGAATGCAAGTGAATGAATTCCCCATCCTCTAGCAAGTGAAGTCCTTTACGCTCCTTTTGAGATAGAGAGAGAGAGAGAGAGAGAGAGAGAGATATGTTGGGTTTCCTTCATTAGCCCACTAATCAATAATTAAACCTTTCTTAACTAAGAAGCCCAAGAAGAAGAAGCATCTACAAGAAGAAGAAACATCTAGAGGAAGAAGAAGCATGTAGAAGAAGTAGAAGAGTGTAGAAGGGTGTAGATTATTTGTAGAAAGAGTTCTAGAATTTACCTTTCACTAGTATAAATAGAGGTGTTAACCTCACTTGTATGATTATCCCAAAAAAAATCAAGAAAGCAATAGAAAGAAAACATTTCACAAAGAGTTCTAAATAATCTTTCCAAAAGAATCTCCAAACACAAGTAAATCCCTTTCTAACATTAGAAGGCTACAACGAACACTAGCCGTCTACGTTCCATCTTAACCTTTCAAAGAAACAATTATCCGCTATTTTTTCCCAACAGCTGGTATCAGAGCTACGTTACCGTTATCTTTGAAGAAGTAAAGATGGAGGCTACCGTTACCTTTGAAGGTGACATGTTCAAGCTCACGACGGACAACTTTTCTTACTGGAAACCGATGATGGAAGATCACCTTTATTGCAAGGATTTGCATGAGGCCATTATCATGAAAGATAAGCCCGAAGGAAAGGATGATAAAGTATGGGAGATTCTTAATAGAAAGGCGGTTGCAGTAATACGCAAATACGTCGACCGATCTTTATTTGAACACGTCTCCACCTACACAAATGCTTTTGAATTGTGGACAAAACTTGAATCCATGATTCAAAAGAAAACGCCTCGAAACAAAGCTCTTCTTGTTCGACGGTTGGTAAAGTTGGAGTATAAGGATGGCGAGAGCATGATGGAGCACTTGAACAATTTCAAGGGGCTCGTAAATCAACTTAACAAAGTTGATATGAAGGTTGAAGATGAAATGCAAGCCCTGTTACTCCTCAGTTCACTGCCGGAGAGTTGGGACACACTCGTTGTCACTCTAAGCAATTCAGCACCGGAGGGAAAACTCACCATGGACACCGTCACTGATAGCCTTGTGAACGAAGAAGTTCGCAGGAAGGAGCGAGGTTCGAGTTCTTACTCAGAAGCGAACATTGCTGATAGACGAGGTAGAGAGGAGACTCGTGTTCACAATAGAAGCAGAGGACGAGACCAATATCGAAGAAGATCCAAGTCACGTCCAAGAGTTACCTGCTACTATTGTGGCAAGCCGGGCCACGTGAAGTCGGAGTGTCGGTTTTTCAAGAAAGATCAACAAGCCGGTAACATCAAACCAGATCGGTTCAATCCTCCGAAGAAGCATGAAGACAAGACTACCACCATTGTTGAAGACCAGAGCGAAGACTTATATCTCGTTGGAGAATGTAATCTTAGCTCTGATGATAGCTCATGGATCGTTGATTCTGGTGCTTCTTTTCATGTCACCCTCATGGAAGCTTCTTCACAACCTACCAAAGTGGTGATTTTGGTAATGTTCAAATGGGAAATCAAGGAAGAAGCAAGATTGTTGGAAAGGGAGATGTTATTCTTACATCAAACACTGGATGTAAGATAGTTCTCAAGGATGTGAGGCATGTTCCCGACATGAGACTTAATCTCATATCAACTGGGAAGCTTGATGATGCCGGTTTGGACAGCCACTTTGGTAGTGGCAAATGGAAGTTAACCAATGGGAGTTTGATCATGGCTCGAGGAAGAAAAGAATGTTCATTATATGTTACACAAGCTAAGCTTTGCAAGGAGGAAGTAAATGTCGCAAGTGAAGACATTGATATATGGCACCGAAGACTCGGGCATATGAGTGAGAAAGGTCTAACAATACTTTCTCGCAAGAAACTCCTTCCTGAAATGAGAGGTACCTATCTCACACCATGTCATGATTGCTTAGCCGGGAAACAACATAGAGTCGCTTTCCGAAGATCATCTACACCTACGAGAAGGAAGCATATCCTTGATCTAGTGCATACTGATGTATGCTCCATGACTGAGAAATCCATTGGAGGTGCATCATATTTCGTCACCTTTATTGATGACCATTCAAGAAAGGTATGGATACACCTTTTGAAGACAAAAGATCAAGTTCTAGATGCTTTCAAAGAATTTGTAGCCCAAGCAGAACGAAGTACGGGTCAAAAACTCAAGTGTGTTCGATCAGACAATGGTGGAGAGTACCGGGGTCCCTTTGAAGCGTTCTGCAAAGCTCACGGAATCAGGATGGAGAAGACACCACCAAAGACGCCACAACTGAACGGGCTAGCTGAAAGAATGAATCGAACTATCACAGAAAGAGTTCGGTGCATGCTCTCTCATGCTAAACTACCTAAATCTTTTTGGGGAGAAGCTATAAAGACCGCAGTGGACATCATAAATCTTACACCATCAGTTCCTTTGGAAGGCGATGTCCCAGAGGAAATTTGGTCGGGAAAGAAGGTTTCTTACAACCACTTGAAGGTGTTCGGGTGCAGAGCGTTCGTACATATTCCTAAAGATGAACGATCCAAACTAGACTCTAAGACAAAAGAATGCATCTATCTTGGGTCACCAAGAGATGAATTCGGCTATCGTCTTTGGGATCCGGTTAAAAGAAAAGTTATCCGGAGTAGAGATGTTGTTTTCTTCGAAGATCAAACAATCGAAGACATCAACAAATCAAAGAAACCAAAGCTAAGGGTTGTAAGGAATGAAGATTCTCATAATCCCCAAAATCATGAACAAGTGATTGGAGATGATGGCGCTAACCCAGAAGCAGGAGATCCTATCATGGATCAAAATGGTGATGAAAGTGAAGAAGATCAAGTGGAGCCAGAGGAAGAACATGAGCCAAGAAGGTCCGGAAGAGAGACAAGACCGTCTGTAAGATACTATCGAGATGAGTATATTAATCTTACAGATGAGGGGGAGCCTCAAAGCTATGAGGAGGCCATAGGAGACATTCATAGAGATGAATGGGTTGAAGCTATGCAAGATGAAATGCAATCCTTGCATGATTATCACACTTATGACATAGTGAAGCTACCAAAAGGAAAGAGAGCCTTGAAGAACAAGTGGGTGTACAAGTTAAAGTATGAGGAGAGAAGCTCAAATCCAAGATACAAAGCTCGATTGGTTGTGAAAGGATTCAACCAGAAGAAAGGCATAGACTTTGAAGAAATATTCTCTCCAGTGGTGAAGATGTCCTCTATCCGAGTGGTTCTTGGTCTAGCAGCGGTTCTAGACTTGGAGATTGAACAACTTGATGTCAAGACAGCCTTCCTACATGGTGAACTCGAGGAGGAGATCTATATGGAGCAACCCGAAGGTTTCAAGGTACCAGGAAAAGAAGACTTGGTGTGCCGATTAAAGAAGAGTCTTTATGGCCTCAAGCAAGCCCCAAGACAATGGTACAAGAAGTTTGACTCTTTTATGGCGGATCATAACTTCAAGAAAACCAAGAATGATCATTGTGTTTTCATAAAGAGGTATGCAAGTGGCGACTTTCTCATACTATTGCTTTATGTTGACGATATGTTGATTGTGGGCCAAGATCGCAACAAGATAGCTGCATTGAAGAAAGACTTAGGAGAGTCTTTTGCAATGAAAGACTTGGGGCAAGCAAGACAAATTCTTGGAATGAAGATCATGCGGGATAGACCAAAGAAGCTTTTATGGTTATCTCAAGAAAGGTATGTTGAAAAGGTGCTAGAAAGATTCAACATGCACAAAGCAAAGCCAGTGAGCACTCCACTTGGTGGACATTTCAAACTAAGTTCGAAGCAAAGTCCAACAAGTGAGAAAGAGAAAGAGGAAATGAAGACTACCCCATATGCATCAGCAGTAGGAAGTCTCATGTATGCTATGGTGTGTACCAGGCCCGACATTGCCTATGCAGTAGGAGTTGTAAGTCGCTTTCTAGCCAATCCAGGAAAGGAGCATTGGAAAGCAGTTAAGTGGATCCTACGCTATCTACGAGGCACAACGAAGAAGTGTCTATGTTTCGGCAATGAAAAACTCGAGTTGAGCGGATATACCGATGCAGATTGGGCTGGTGATAAAGATTCGAGAAAATCAACTTCAGGATTTGTGACTATCTTTGCAGGGGGAGCTGTTTCCTGGCAATCGAAGCTACAAAAGTGTGTTTCCTTATCCACCACGGAAGCTGAATACATCGCAGCAACGGAAGCGTGCAAGGAGATGTTATGGATGAAGAACTTTTTACTTGAGTTGGGAATAAAGCAAGACAAGTACACCATGCTATGTGACAACCAAAGCGCTATTCACCTAGCAAAGAATCCAACGTTTCACTCTCGCTCGAAGCACATCGACATTCGTCATCATTGGATTCGAGAAGTTCTTGAAGAGAAGCTCCTACATCTCAACAAGGTACACACAGACGAAAATTGGTCAGACTTTATGACCAAGATATTACCGATCAAGAAGTTTGAAGATTGTTGCAGAGGCACGGGCATGGCAACGGTTTTGGGCTAAATCAGGAAGGGGGAGATTTGTTGGGTTTCCTTCATTAGCCCACTAATCAATAATTAAACCTTTCTTAACTAAGAAGCCCAAGAAGAAGAAGCATCTACAAGAAGAAGAAACATCTAGAGGAAGAAGAAGCATGTAGAAGAAGTAGAAGAGTGTAGAAGGGTGTAGATTATTTGTAGAAAGAGTTCTAGAATTTACCTTTCACTAGTATAAATAGAGGTGTTAACCTCACTTGTATGATTATCCCAAAAAAAATCAAGAAAGCAATAGAAAGAAAACATTTCACAAAGAGTTCTAAATAATCTTTCCAAAAGAATCTCCAAACACAAGTAAATCCCTTTCTAACATTAGAAGGCTACAACGAACACTAGCCGTCTACGTTCCATCTTAACCTTTCAAAAAAACAATTATCCGCTATTTTTTCCCAACAAGATATTTCCACGGCTTTGTATTGATGTTCGTTTGCTCATCCATTCAGGAATCATGCACTTCATTTTATTAACGAGAAGTTTGAACTAATGATTAAAATTCTTAAGATCTATACTATTAAGTGTCTAATAAAAATTTCTAATCTAGCTATAAAAATACCATTTTAAAAAAAGTTTAATAGGAATTTCAATCTTATTTTAAAGATGTACGGATAGCCTTCTAGTCATTCAAAACAAAAAAAAAACAAAAAAAGAGAAGAAGATCATGTTGTTAATTCGATTAGGAGACTTTGATGTTAAAAAAAAAAATAGATTAGTCAAAATGCAAACACGTGCGAGGGAAAATGTATTTAAAATGTAGGAAGTCAAAAATAACCCTGTCTAAATTAAAAACAATGACATAAAGCTACCCCCTATTCCACGCAATAAACCCTAAAATACTAAAGCAGCAAGTCAGATCGATTCTCTCCGAAGCTCTTCTTCAATTGTGATTGTCAGTGCTCATTGAGTATAATATATCTCTACTAGTGAGCTTTTATCAATTCATCACTGCCCTTCCTTCTAGTGTTTTTTTACGCTGTTGTTTACTTCGTAATCTTAAAGTGTTTTCTCGTATCTCTTTGAAATATGAACTTTGTGTGGTAAATAATTGCAAGTTCTTAGGGCTTCTGATAGTGTCTTAACAGTAAAATTTGTTTGATTTGGTTTCAGATGCTTCAGATTGCTTTTTATTTGTCATGTGGTGCCACAGCATGTTACCTCTGGGGCCGTGGTTTTAAAAGGTTAAGTCCTTTCCCCCCAACCCTTTTGTTTATTGAATGTGTCTTTCCACACACTTTTTATCAATCTATATGTGTTTGTGTTTCTGTGATTGGTGCAGGGAAGTTGACTCTTTTAGCAGTATCACCCGTGTGGTCGACTTCAAACGGTTAGGTAATGTTTTCTGTTTGATAACTCAAGACTCTTGTTATTATTATGTATTTATTGATTTTCTGATTTCAAATGATCTAGTTTTTTTCCCCTCTCTCCACAGATGAGTTGCTTAAAGAGAAAGCCACGAATCTCCTTGTTGTTGTGTCCGGAAAAGTTGCTTCTGCAACGCCCTCCGATGGCCGATGGCAAACCTTTGGGTTCTGTTTTTCAGGCTAAGGTAAAGACTTTTTTCTTTTAAGTTGTCATCATCATTCTCTGGTCTGGTGGTGCTATAAGTTAATAACACATGTATACTGTCTTTCAGGCCGAGATGGGTTATGAGACCAAGTTGGAGGATGATGGTAGTGGTTGGATAACCAAGTCTCAGAATTTTCTGTTTCAACTAAAGCAGACTCCTTGGTATCTTGTAAGTTTACATTCTCAAATACCTTCATTGTTTTTTTTTTGCTATGTCTTGCCTACCCCGCATGACTTGAAAGCCTACCTCTTTCTCTCGCTCAATCAACTATTTAGGAAGACAGTACTGGTCGGGTAAAAGTAGTGGGAGCTGAATTTGCTGACCGCTTTCTTCATGCTCTGAAACCGCAATTTGATATGTCATTAAGTGAAATCTTTGATAGGATTGAAAGACCTCAACAAGGCTCTAAGGTTAGCCCTTTTTTTCTTTCATAGTTGTTTTTTTTTTTTAACTCTCTTTCAATATTGGGTTGGAACCACCGGTGTGATTGTTTTCTTTAGGTGATTTGTCAGGGTTCTCTGGATACTGGTACCTACTTAACTATTATTGGCGAGGTAAAGGAAGCCCCCATGTGTTTATTTCTTTATTTCGTGGAACATGTAAGAGTGAGTGACTGTGCAAGCTAATATAAGTTGATGTGTCTGTGTCCTTCTCTGTACTGTTAGGCTGCTAGAGACGCAGCTGGCAATCTCACGATTCAAAAACCAAATAAAGACTCTTTTAGGATATTCAGTGGTGAGGGCTCGTTTGATAACATGGTTGCCGACTTGAAGTCAGATTATGAGTAAGGACAAGACTCATCATCTTTCTGTTTATACGTTTTACTTGGGAGAGGTGGTGATGATTGCAAAATTTTCTTGTGTTATTCTTTTTGCAGGTTTTATCTTTTCTGCTCCAAGATCTTTGGAGCTATTGCTCTGGCAATAGTCGTCATGAAAGGTGTAAGTTTTATAAGAAGGGTTCTACGTGAGAGAGCAGAGAATGCTGATTCAGACAACGAAGAAACCCCATGAGAGAGGAGAATCAGACAACAGTGTAGTTTATAGGATCAGCTTAAAGGCCTAGGGAGAAGAATCAGACACCAATGTTTTATAACTAGGAGAGGCAAATTTGACAAATATATAACCATTCTTGATCTATGGTTTTGGGTAGCTAAATGTTTATGAATATTTTAACAAACCATCGTTCGTTCTGCTGACAGTAGTAAACAAATTTCTTTTTTAATTATATGGTCCAAATTGTAATTAATTTACGTGATTTTATTACATAGTTGAACACACGTTGGTTTTTTTTTGCCAAGCACGTTGGTTTATTCTAATTAATTTACGTGATTTTAATACATTACTTCAAAGTAAACAGACATTCTTACTTTTGGTTGGATCAAATTGATGTGAACAGACATTAAATTATTCAAGATCATTAACATAATTCGAGAAACTCGGGCATATTATCTGAGAAATAAAAACATTTAATTAAAATGAATATCTGTTACAACTTACAAGTCAGTAAAATGTTTATAAAAAATAACAAAAGAAAAAGAAAAAAAAAGTAAAAGAATTCAAACTTCCGTGCAGATTTTATCAGTCACCTTCTTCCTCAGACATACAAACAAACAAACAAACAGACAAGGCTACAAGAACATAAAAGCAACCGTATGATAAAAAAGGACTGTTTCCAAACTCTTAAAACGAAGATGAGATTACCTGAAACTAATCATCTGATGGTGACGAACTTGTTAGTCCCATGTCTAGCCCAATGGCTCTTAAGATCAATGGGGCTCCCAAAGTTAAACCCATCAGAAGAAAGTTTCTCAAGAACCTTCTTAAACGCTCCTTGGCTCATCTTCCTCCCGGAGATCCTCGCTCCGCGGCGTTTAGTACTCATCGGCAACGGATGCATCGATATGTTCGTGGTGCAACACGCAGACTGCCAACCGCCGCATCCCCAACGGTAGCATTGCTGAGGAGCTCCGGTGCAAGTGCAGACCGGTACAGGTAAACCGGAAATGTCCATGTTCACTCCGTTGATAACCAAGTCAACGCTTTTCTTAGCCGGTTTGACTCTTGAAACGTTAGTCTTGTTATCGTTCTCTTCCTTCGGTTTACGTGGCTTCTTCCCTTTTGTTGTCGTCGCGCTAGCTTTTGAGTTAGTCTTTCTCTTCTTGTTAGGCTGAACAGTCTCTTCTTCTTCTTCGCATTTAACCGGGGTTTCCTCGGTTTGATGATGATGATGGTGATGATGGTGCATTGATGGGGCTGATGAAGTTTCGGGAAGGGCATTTCCGTAATTAGGAGTGGTCGTTACAGGTAACATGTTGAAGAACTTGTCTTTCTGTTGGTTAATCCAATTGTAGCTCATGTGGATTGGTGGCTCGGAGTGGTGGTGGTGGTATGACCCGTTTTGGCTCATCATTAGATTCGGGTCTCGACCGGGTAAAAACGGTTTGGTGTTCCGGTCAGCGCTTGACATTAGCTGCAACCCGAGATTGCCTTTGAACGTAGTAGCAGCAGCTGGTTCGTAGTAACCCCAATTACGAAACCCATCGTCATCCATTTTTCAAAGATCTACAAAAATGTCATTACAGCAAAAGACAATCAGAGATTATAATCTAAATTCGGACAACAAAAAAAGGTTTCTCAATTTCTTACTCATGTTCCAATCAACAACAAATCACTTCCTCCTAACATTTCTTATAATCCAGTAACATGTTCCATGTGTTGGAGATAGCAAAGAAATCAAAATTACATGATATCAGGTGACATCTTTGAACATTTGCTTGTGGAAACCAAAATGCATAGATTCTAGATCTGGAAAGCCCAGAGATAGATCTAGGGAAAATGGACATGAATTAATGGAATCCACAACCAGATTCTAATAAAAAGTCAAGATATGTACATATATTGGAATGAGATAAAAGGATTTGAAGCAAATAGGTACAGTACAGAAAAAGGTCCCATTGTAAATATTCAAAACTGAGAGAAAGAGAGGGAGGAGTGAGACATGATATGGAAATGGATTAGGAAAGAGAAAACTTACATATGAGATTGGGTTAACAAACGGCTCTTTAAGGGAATTTTTGCCCTTCTGGAGAGAGAGGAGAGAGATAGATTTGGAGGGAGGAAAGAGAAGGAAGAGAGAGGAGAGAGAAACCTGAGGGGAAAAGATAAGATCTGAAGAAAGGGAAAGGGTTTTTATTTTTTATTTTTTTTTGAGTGGAACAGAGAGAGAGCCTAAAATAATTGATAAACATTTATAATTATATATACTACAATCTAAATAAATATCTTTCCAAAAGGCTTTTTTCATTTTTCTGTCCGTCTTGAAGACTATTTTTTTTTGTGTTTACTGTAAGAAAGCCATTTTGAGAAGAAGACAAAAAAGAAGAAGCAAAGCCCACTTATTGGTCTTTTTGACATCGTGTCAAAATCAAATTATTTTAAAGGTAACGACTAACGAGATAGTTCGTGAAATGATAAGATGAGGATTGAGGAACATCCGAACATGAGATCATAAACTGTCTTTTTTTCGGTGTAATGATAAATTATTTTTGTTCGTTCACTAAACGGGACGTTTTGGAAATGTTAAGACAATGTTTCTAGCGTGAGACATTTTATACACTCGATAAATCTACGACTGCTCAAGTCAACTCTCTTCAGTCTTACGACTCTTTCTCTTCTTGCACACGTTACTTCTCTTTGCATAACAAAGAGTGCTACTACACTCCTTCAACAACTTGCGTTTTCCTTTATCAAGCTCTCTGTTTAGCTCGAGCACAAGTTCTACTCCTTTCTCGGCTTAAGCCAGATACAAAGACGAGGCCTTTTCTTTTCCTTCTCAACCTTCTTCACCAATAACCAAAGACGTAACCCTTTTGCGTTGATGGTTTCAATTGGTCCCCCAATAAAAGATCCAATAATTTTCTTCGTTACATTTTAAAATTAGTATGTATATATATTCTAGGGAAGTTTACTAAAATGACTCAAATTAGTTGTGTTATTACTAGAATGATTCATATTTTTTGAAAATTATTAGAATATTTTTCTGGTCGAAATTGCCCTTGTCCATAGTTATAACAAAAAACTTATATTACCAAATTACCCTTAATATTTGGTCGACGACAGATTTATTTTTTTAAAAATAAATCTGTCGAGTAATAAATCTGTTTGTAAAATCTGTTTGCAAAAATAAATCTAGCGTTAAAGTGGTGTCAGATTTTCTAGAAACGTCAGATTTTTTTATCACGGCAGAGTTAATTGTCCGATTTGTATAAGAAAATAGATTTTTAGGAATATGTCTCACGAATGAGGTGGCAGATTTGTTATAAATGGTCGATTTTTGTGGTTGGTTTATTTTTTTATGTACAGACTTATTTTTTTATGTTCGATTTATTTTCTTATGTCAGATATATATATCCGACTTAAAATGATTGGTAGACTTATTTTTTATGGCAGATTTATATGTTCGACTTAAAATAGTTGGTAGACTTTTTATTTAATGTGGTGGCAGACTTTTAAAGATACGTTGCGGCAGATTTGTTGATAAAAATCTGGGTTTATGTCTACCAAACCTAATTTAATGTTCAAATTTGATCTGGTTTACACAAATTTTGACTCTGGTATATTTTTAGGTTAATTAAGATTAGAAATATCTGATTTTTTTGATCTGTCGTCATCTCCTTCTTCCCTCTTTTTTCCTTATCAAGTCCCCTTGCAATTAGGTATCAATTTATGAAGTATCAGCAAACTCTAAATTCTTTTGTTGGTATATTTGACGCTTTTTCTGTGTATATTATACATGTAGAATTGTCTCACGTATCATATCCAAGTCTCTTTTAGCACCTGAAGCATAGGGTATGGATTTAACTTAAGAGTCCACGGTTATTTTGTCACTGCAAATATACTTTTATAAATAGTGTTACTAGGGGCAAAGTGAATAAAAAATCTGTATGAAATTGTTGATGAAACTATAAAAGTTTGGAGTAACAAACTCATGACTGGCATATATAATAATCCGACTAAAAGAACATCAGCCTGCGTATTGGACTACTTGTACATCCAATACCAAAAAAAAACAAAATACTGCATAAGCAATTTAAAACAACATGCATATTACTTAGCAAACTTCAGAAACCTCTTCGTAGATTTCTACAGCAATATTCAGATGTAGAACCGGAATAATATCTCGTCGTTCAAGCCGTTAACTTAAACCTGCATCCAATTGGTAAACAGCAAAATATTTAAAGTGTACAAACCCACGGTCTCCAAGGTCAAATCTTGCGATATGTTCTTCTGTCTTTGCACCCTGAACTGCTTCTTACTTTTCTTCTACATTTTAGGAGATAAAATATAGTTTTGCAATGCCGACAACATTCTTTTTCTAAAAGAAGCCAAAAATATGAAAAGCCCGAAGTGAACTGAGAAAGAACAAGATATTAGCATGAGAACCACAATTAGTGTACCTTATAAATTAGATTAAGGGAAACTGTTTCTACATATATACTTAAGTTGTAGAACACATAATGATTAAGTGAGTTACTATCTTTCTTTCTTTTTTATCGAAGTGAGTTACTATCATGACTAAATTGATAGTGAGTAACATGACTAAACTAACTCAAACTGTAAATGCTAATAAACTAAATTTGCGGAACACATAAAACTAAGAAACTAGTAATAGACTACCAATGTTGCAGTACACACAAAACTACAAAGCCAAGCTGAGCAAGGGATAAACTTACGACCAAGTCGAACTGGAACTGCGGCAAGCGACTGGTCCCTCCACCCAGATCTTCAACATTGATGCAGGATACGCCAATCAAAGACAAATCCAACTAAGTGATGAAGCAGAGGCCGCCTCTGGACAAGGAACCACCAAGCCGGAGTCAAACCCCCACCGGACAGTTAGATTCACCATCGCACACAGACGGACAGATCACGCCCTTACGATGAACTCGACCTCACTGGTAACAAGGCAGAAACCAACCATCGCTCAACCACACCATATCACCATTGAGAGAAGTTCCATCACTTTCCAGTACAGACGAAGACCTTAAAACTACAGAAGATCGATCAAAAGTAAATAGGACTCATAGAGGCCTTCTCAAAGAACAGGTAAGAGCACCGCCGCCAGAAAGACATCAGATCTGAGAGACTGAAACGGAGAGACGGGAGTGAGGAGACCATGTTTTTAGGTTTTTTAAGATATAATGCTTTTAATTTTTTGGAATAGAGAATGAAATTACAAGGATATTTATGTATTTTGACCATCTATGGAAGTTATTCTAGTAATTGTAAAATAATATAGATTAGTTTAGTCATTACAAGTAAAATATGTGTCATTCTAGGTAATTTCTCTATATTCTATTGCGCAGCACAGTGCCAGAGACCCGAAGATATCAAAAGGGAAAGATAAGAGCACTGACATTTATTACATACAAAAAAACAGTCCAAAGGTATGAGTATGATCATCTTTTACAATCCATAAAAATTATATAGAAAAGGATACATGTCATTTTAACTTTTGTAGCCCAAAATAACGAGAGAAGAAGAGAGAGAGAGATTCATCTAAAGTAAAACCTCTAATAATGAGAGGAAATGCTTTCA
The DNA here is from genome assembly GCF_000801105.2 of Raphanus sativus. Classification (NCBI taxonomy): domain Eukaryota; kingdom Viridiplantae; phylum Streptophyta; class Magnoliopsida; order Brassicales; family Brassicaceae; genus Raphanus; species Raphanus sativus. The sequence goes on along the minus strand of NC_079518.1, from coordinate 2,658,370 downwards.
GAAATAATCAGACATTGTCATTGTGTCTCTCTTCTTTCTAACAACCTATCTCTTTTATCTTTTCTTTGTTCTAGCAAAAAATTCTTAAGGAGGCAGAAGAAGAAGACGAGAACCAACGTAAGAAGATAAAACCTCTTACTCGCATTTGATTGACCTGTAAATGTGACGAACGAAGAAAAGTGCAGCGCAGAAGCCGACAGTCCCGAGCAGTAAGAAGAATCCGTAGCAAATGCAAGCCATGTGTCCGAAGAAAAACGATGTTTGCATGAAACCAGACATGTCAGATCGTGCGTAGTTTTAATGAAGAAACCGTACATTCATTAACACACAACGTGCATCGTTTTATGCTGCACGAATACTTCAAGGTTAGTGACAGTGAGAAACTACGATCTTCCTACCTTCCTAATGGATCAATAAATGAAATGATCCTGGCGTTTGTTCTCTCTGCTCTTCTCCTTGAGAGCTTATTCTCCGTGGATGTGCACCAGATCAAGGTTATCTCCTATGTGTCGTTTTAATTTCCTTAAGACTGTGCTTTGAGCTACTTCTTTGTGTATTTTGGTTCTTGCTATAGATAGTCTACATCATTTGTAGAGATGCCTCGGACAAATGGTTTCTCTTGCTGGCCCTGGAGTTTTGATTTACAATCCAACAAGAAAGCCTATAGAAGGTTCTCACTTCCCAATGTTTCAACATCTTGACTATATTGTAGTTGTGTACCTGTTACCATGGCGACCCCGTGGAGAAATAAAAAGCAAAGCAGCATCCTCATATTGTACCTACAGAGAAGATAAACCATACAGTGGTTCAAAAAAACAAAAAAAAAAGGAGATAAACCATACTGCAATTAAAATAAGCTTAACCATATATGATCCACATAAAGACAAAACAAAGTATCAGATAATAAAGAGGAGTTCAAAATACAGATCCAAAACGTTGCCTCAGAACAAGCTGCAAATCCAAAACAAACATAAGTCAGTAAGAATCCTTCTTCAGTTTAAAACTTCCATAGATAGTAGATATGATGGGCAAAAGAGTAAAGACGTGATATAATGTTTTGGCCACCAAATATTAAACATCTAAAGAGAATTAAGAGATTAAAAAGCATTTCCCTGCATCCACCAGCTGACTCTTTTATCTCTTTCTCCCACCACGTTCTCTCAAAGACAGTGTTAAGATTTCTCCTGCTCCAACATTGTAATGTGCAAGTGACATGTTGTCCTTTAAGAACCCAGCTTTGCCACTTAACTTCTGTTTGTTTGCTGGAATCTGTGTTTCACCAGCTATTTTCTCCTTCAAACTTCCTACGTTTTCGGATAATGACTGCACTGTGATCTCAATGACCTGCCCTTCATCCACATTTGGAACAGAGACACGGATCGTAGCAGAACCCTGCATACATTAAAACAAAATATGTAAGATACAACTCAGACGAAAGAAAAAGATAACTGACGAGGTTATAGAAAACATTACCGGATGCTGAGCAAGAAATTGTTCTTCAGGAACAAGAGCTGACTCGTCGAACTTTTGTCTCTTTGGCTCCGGCTCCTCAGGAAGAGGCGGTAGTGCCTCCCCAGGGGGGGGAGGAGGAGGAGGCATCCCATGCATAGGTGGTGGTTGCATCATCCCTATAGGAGGTGGTGGAAGCTGACCATAAGGTCTCGGAACTTGAAGATGAGCAAATTGTGATCCCGGTGGAGGCGGCACATGCATACCACCAGGCTGCATTTGTGGTGGTCGGTTCATCATCATCGACGGGTGTCCAGGATGTCCAGGCATCGAGAGCTGGTGTTGTGGATGCATGGCTTGCATCATTGGAACACCTAATGGCCTCGGTGGACCGGGATACTGAACAGAAGGAGAAGGGCGAGGAAGGTTCAAGGCGAGATTAGGAGGTGGTGGCAATGGCCGGACTATTGGGACGCCTTGTCGAGGAGGAGGAAGAGCAGCTGGACCAGGGAAGCTATTGGGATCTCCATAAACGCCATTACCTTGCTCCTCTCCATTAGCATTCTGAGCCAAAGCTTGGTTTGCTGTGCGACCTATACTTGCTGTGTGACCATCCCATATAACTTGCGTTGGCTGATCATCTTTCTTCTTCTCAATCTCTGCTTTTACAGCATTTGAGACTTCTTCTTCAGTTGTCCCAAAAATATCAGGACGCAGACGAGCAAGCCCGACTATGTTTTTAGCAATCTCATCATCTTGTGCAAGAGTGGTCTCCCGAATCTTAGCAAACATACGGTCCTTCTGCTCCTTGAACTTGGGATCAATAAGCGAAATCCGCATGTGCTCAGACATCTCGTTGATGGGAATCAGCTCGCCAGTAATTGGAGATATAACAACTTTAGTAGGATCTCTCTCTGTCGGTATCCTATCTTCTGGCCTCTTCCAGTTCTTAACAATTCTCATAGGCGCTTCTTCGTTCATATTTTCAATCATTACATAGCCACCATTATCTTCCAGGTTCGCTGCTCTCATTCCATCCGCAACAAGCTTCATCTCTTCTTCATCCATTTCCATCTCCACTTCCTTTCCAGGCTCCACAACTTCATCTTCCTCCATCGCTGCTGATGATACTTTGCTCCTCCTTATAACTTCCTCAAGCGTCATAGGCGGCGGCAACTCTTCGTCCTCGTCATCAGCAAAATCAATCGACTCTACAACCACGAAATCATGCCAATCAATCATAGCCATCTGCACTCTCTCCTGCTCCTTCTCGTCCTCTTCTTTCTTTCTCTGCTGCTCCTGAGAACGATCCCACTCAAGACGATGCAAACAACGCTCAAGAACCGTCGTCAAATCAGCGGCGCTCTTCCTCAGCTTATCTTTCAAATCCTCCGGAGGCTTCAACACATCGAAATACGCATCAACCAGAGACGTGAACAAAGGGAACATGCTATGAGTCGGCTTCATAAAGTAAAACTGAGGATTGTTACTCTCTCTACTCTGCAGCCCAGTCAAGAACGACTTCCCGTTCCGCGCCACGAACTGCGCTGTGAGCTTAATGTACTCAAGCTCCTCTCCTGTGATCCCTTCCGGAAGCCTAACTGTATACTTCTCAGGCTCAGGAGGTTCAAGAGGCTTCGGAGGAACCCGAAACTGAGCCTGAAGGTCAAGCTGTGCCTCACCTACTTCACCTTCATCACCACCAGAATCAAGTTTAAGATCTGCACCATCTGTATCCGTACACGTAGCTCCATCTTCGTTCTGAGCACGGTACTCCGCGAGCTTGTGCTGGTAAAACGCATGATAAGGATCCGAGCTGGTCAGAAAGTTGAATTTCTCCTTCTTGGCATTGCTAGCTATAATCCTCTTCTCAAAATCCAACCCGTTCTTGGAGACATAAAGTGCCGTTTTCTCGACGATGCTTCTGATATCTGGAGGCGGGTGGATGATGCCGATCGTCCTCGTGTGAGTCGCTACAGATTCTGGAGCTTGATTCGAACTGTTTTGCTCTGATTGCAGAGCTCTCTCTTCGATTTCTTGATCGGTTAGCTGAGAAGGAGGGAGAGGACCGAGGTTCCCGTCGGTAGGAGGAGCGTCGAGAGGCAGTATCTGCGTAGAACTTAGCATCTTCTTCTGCAACGAGAGAACGAAAGAAAAATTAGCATCAGATCGAGATTGGATTCGTTGTGAGACCTAATTGATTGGACCTAGTAACTCAATTATTGATGAGGGAGGAGATAAACACCGTACCTCAGCCGGTGATGAACAGAACTTCCCGCGACGTTGAAGAGATGCGGAGGAGGAACAAGTTCGAGATTTAAACAACTTTACAAGACGGTTTGATTGATATACGAAAGCATATATTCAAGCGAGTATGGGCCATTTAATTGTAAATGGGCATTTTAATTATAAATGGCCTTAAATGGGCCATTCGATATTCATATGAACCTGCTCCTGGAATCGGATATACTTTGTTGGAAAGGGCTCCACAAGGCTCGTGGTTATATAACCTACAGAAGATACGCATGATGCGCCATCATACAAGGTAACAAAGTTCAACGAGTTTTATCAAAACAGGTTTCATTTGATTATTGAGTTTCAGTAGTTCTTGTTTCTTGTGTGTAGAGGTTCTTCTGCAAGTAAGTGCAGCGTAGTAGTAGCAGTATTATCGAAATACAACATAAGTAACTGGGAGGTTTTGAGTTACTATCATGGTAATCTTCAACAAGATGATCATTAGATGAGTCGTTCTCACACCTAGAGATGTTAATGTAGGGTAAAATAACCAGCTCAGCTCAACCTAGTTTATATCCAATTCGCGAAAACCCAAAACATTAAGATTAGAATCTAAACCCCAAAAATAGCTCAATAGCATAAATTTATCCATGAGTACCCAATATACTATTTTATTTGTTTTAAAATATTTATGTAAAATATTAATAATTTTTTGTATATATAATCAAATTATACATTCTGTATACTATTATAAAGATAATTTTAATATCTATGCATATATTTTAAAATCACAATTATTATAAATCAATATTACTAGCGGGAAAAAATGATTCTGTGATTTTGGCTGTAAATTTTGATTTTACAGATTTTGGAGGAAAATCAACTATGCGATTTTGGTAGAAAAATTCGATTTTACGGTTTTGGGAGAGGGGGAAGAATGATTTTGTGGTTTTGGTAGGAAAATATGATTTTTTCGGTTTTGGCGAAAAACTCAATTTTATGATTTTAGGGGAAAATATGATTTTACGGTTTTAATGGGAAAACTTAATTTTACGTTCTTGATGGAAAAACTCATTATACAGTTTTGGCGAGAAAATATGATTTTGCGGTTTTGACAGAAAACTCAATTTTACGGTTTTGATGGAAAAATTCAATTATACGATTTTGATGGAAAAGTATAATTTAGCAGTTTTGACGAAAAATATGATTGAACTTTAAGGAAAAGAAACAACATATAATAGGTGAAGATACCAAGTTAGTGTCTTGAATTTACCCAATTTAATATAAATTATTAACTCATATTGAACCTATTTACTTATTGAAAGATAACAACCCAATCCATTATTTATGAATTTAGGTAAACCCATGAATAATTATCCATGCTAACATCCCTACTCAGACCATTGTGATCATTCTTGTTTTGGACAGTTAATCTAGAGATGGTTCTTTTTGGTGGTGGGGGAGGGGGGCCTTGAGAAGAGATCACATTCTTTGTTGTTATGGAAGGTCACAATAGGCATGGGATATAAACCGAGAACGAAGAACCAGAAAACTGAACTCAAAACCGAACAAAAGTTTACAAATAACTTGATTATTTTTTATGTTTCTTGATCTGAAAACTAAAACCAAACCAAAAACCAAATGAGTATTTATATACCTTAAATTTAGTTTATATAGTTTAAAAGTAAGGTTACCAAGTATTTTTAAAATACTATCTAAGGTATTTAAGATTATCCGAATTATTCGAAAAATAGAATTACTCAAATATTTTTTATTCAAAATATTCAAATTTATTCAAATTCCTCTAAATTTTATCTGAAAAAGTGATTAAAAATCTGAGTTTTGTCGGAATTATCTGAAATTAACCAAAAAGTCAGAACCGAACTAAAACCAAAATTTAATTAGATATTAGATGGTTCTTTTAAATATTACACAAACCGAATCAAATACTGAAATAACCAAATCAAATCAAACAAATTTTATAAATAAACGAACAGTTTCTATGTTTAAAACCAAAAAATCAAAAACCGAAACGGAACTGAGCCGAAAACTGAATGTCAGGCCTAGGTCACAGTATGATTTCATAGTTTCAGTCTCAGTGTTATGATTAGTCATTTAACATGGTGTCAATCTAGGGTAGCAAACATTGATTTTGCCAACAAAGATGTTAAAAACAGTGTAACTGGATCTGTATAAATGAATTTAAGCATGAATACTGTGACAGAAATAAAATACATGAGTCTGGTAAAAATCTAAGCTGTCTTCTACCTGACTTTAATGAATGGTACAGTCTTGTAAAAGAGTTTTAGAAGCTGTACTTTAATGCATATGGATGTGCACCTTCTTACAAAATGCTTGGTCCGCTTCGAGGCTATTCACTTTCATTTTGAGCGTGTCGATGACATCATAAGCTCCTCGTAGTTTCTTCCTCAATGCATCCTCAGCCACATCTCTGCGGCATCTTTCTTCTTGAAATACATCCATCACTGCCTTCTGCGACTTCTCAAAGTCTTGGTTCCTTGCTTGTGACACCTTGAGTTGTGACTCAAGCAATCCTTTCTCTCTCTGCATCTCTACCACCCATTCATCTGCAACCTTTTGAGATTCCTTCAGATCATGGATCTTGGCTTTTGAACTCTCTAGTTGTGACTCAAGCAATGCTTTCTCCCCTTCTAACTCCTCCACCAGTTTTGATGATTCATCATCTTTCACCTTGATTGAATCCTCTAAGTCTTGGACTGACCTCTGCAGGTCAGCCACAAGTTTTGCTGAGTCATCCTCTTTGACCTTGTGCCTCTTCTCCAAATCTTGAATCTTAGACTGTGACTTCTTGAGTTGCAACTCAAGCTGTCCTTTCTGTATCTTCAACTCATCCACCAGTTTTGCTGACTTATCATCTTTGACCTTGTGCCTCTTCTCCAAATCTTGAATATTAGATTTTGACTGTTTGAGTTGCAACTCAAGGTGTCCCTTATGTCTCTGCAACTCAACCACCTGTTTTGTCTCTGTAGTTTTCACATTAGGTGTTCTCTGTCTCTGCACCTCAGCCATAGGTTTTGCTGAGACATCTCTCACCTTTTGCCTCTTCTCCAAATCTTGAATCCTAGCATTTGACTGTTTGATTTGCTCTTCAGGCTGTGCTCTCTGCTTCTGGAAGTCAGTTGGCCTTGTTTCCTTGCAACTTATCCCAGGCCTCCTGCTCCTAAGCCCAATCTCAAGTGTTGTTTTAGCAACACTAGGTTGTGCAGCCTCCTTCTGAGAGTTTCTGTTTTGCCTTGCATTAGAAACAGATCCTTTATCATTACCAGTAGGAGATTGAGTAGTTCCAATGTAGCAAATTTTATTAGTCTTCTGCATCCTCCTTGGAGCATAACCAATCTCATGACACCTCTTAGACCAATACGTCTTCTGGTACGTGTTCAATCTGTTTTCAACTCTAGCAAGAAGAGCAGTCCTCTCAAAGCCTTGCTTGTTGTGAGCCGGTTGTATAAAGTTAGCTTCAAGCAAACCAATCACACCGCGTCCATCACTCCCAGCAGCGTTCCAAACCCTCCAAAACGGCTTGATAAGCCTGTTCTTGTGGTAGACATTGAACCCTTGTATGTCTATGTGATGATGAGCGTCTTTAACAAAACCAATCTTTAGAGCAGCAACCATGTCTTCATGATCTGGTGACAGCTCCGGTGAAGCCATAGGTCTGTAAGTTATGTCTTCGGTCATCATCATGTCCTCCACCAAGCTGTGATGCTCCACTTCTTTGCCGCGGAGGAAGATTCTGAAGTTTGGTGGAAGTCTGAGATACAAGATCGACGCATAGCTACGCAGAGAGTGACGATAAGTCAAGAAGTGCCTCGAGTTAGGGTAAACTTTGGCCATCTCTATCTTCTTCTCGTCTCTGTTCACGCCTCTGAGCTGAATATCATGATCATCCGCGTCGAAATCAAGCTCCAGCTTCCCTTCATCATCATCCCACAGATTATAAATCACGATCCGAGTACCTTGCTCGTCAAGTAAATCAAACTGGTCGAACATAGCTTGCTGAGACGCATAAGGCGACCACTTCACTATAGTCTCTAGGTTATCAAACCACTTATCGCTAGAGTCGTGCGTCAACGGAACCCACTCGTTATCCACCAGCTCAAAGTCCACCGTGGGGACAACAGCTTCGCTCTTCCTCGTCTCGTAGAGATAAGTATACGACAACATACCAACGCTCTCAGTGTTACCACCGTTGGCTCCCTTAGAGCGCGAGAAGACGATTGCGTCCGCGCCAAGTCTCATCGTACTAGTCTTGAACCCGTTCCCGTACTGACCGACCGTGTTAGCCATGTTGCGTTTTCTCGAGTACCCTAAAGAGAGACACTCTCTAAACCTGTTCGGGTCCATCCCGCCTCCGTTGTCTTGGACCACGAGCATGCTGCTCTTACCGTCTTTTTGATTCGTCATCGAGTCGAGGTGAACGTACGTGGCACCGTTACACGCCTCGTCGAGAGAGTTGTCTAGAAGCTCGGCGAAAGCTCCGAGCGCCCACTTGTGGCTGGTGGCGTTTGCGTGGAGGAACTGAGGATGAACCCTAATCGCCGCGTCGTTGCCGCAGTTGCGAGGCGAGCGCTCTTCTTCCTTGTCGTCTCCCGCTTTCCAGAATTGTCTGGAGAGCCTCCGAGTTCTTGGTTCCGCGGTTTTGTTACCAGTATGCTGATGAGAGTTATTAACCATCGTCCTTGGTTTCTTGACAGCCAAGTTATTAGAATTGCCGTTGGGGTAACTTCTCTTCTGTCCGCGGACGGTCGAACCGGAGACACCGTGGGGTTTAGGGTTAGTATTACCAGGATTCTTAGGTCTTGTTTGAAGAGAAGAATCCATGGTTACAAAAATCTAAGCTAGGGTTTCGAAGCAAGTTTGACACAAGTGAATAAAAAGAAGTTGGAAAGAACTTTGACACAAAAGGATTCGTGGAAACAATTTGATTTAGATCTCTCTTAATCGTATGATGATGATCCTAAGAGAGAGCTGAATGTTTTATTTATACTAAACAGATACATTCCTCAATCTTAGCGATTTCCTTTTCCTTTTTGAACAGTAAATTAGATATTTTCCTTTTTTATGAAAATATTTCTTTTACCAAAATTGATAGTTTCCTTTTCCCATTGAACTTCTATTTTTTTCCACCGTCATAAAATAATTAAAACTTGGCAGTTATAATATTTTTCATATAAATATATATTTATCTCAAACATATTTTTTTCACAAACATAAATAAGGAGAATATGAATAATAATATTAATAAAAATATTTACGAATTTAAATTTAGCAATCAAAATGTAAATTTCATATTAAAAATCAAGTGAGCACTTATAAAAAGATATTTTTTTTTGCTTTTAAATGAAATAAGATATATTTTTATATATTTAAAATTATAATAGATTATTTTCCAAATTATTCAAAAAATATAAAACCCTTGAAATTTTAGTTTCTGGCGCCGACACATAAACCCTCGCGTTCTCAGGTCAGAACGAGTTAAAAAGGAAACGTATCTTATGCCGAATATATAAAGATTTCTTACTATCGCATTACATGAGTTCTGTATAAATTAATCAGTAAAAGAGAAGAAACCCAATTGCAAATTTCATTCCAAACCTTATCCCAATGGTACGGATGATCCTCGCCGTATTTTGTTTAAGTTGGAGAAACTAACCTTTGTTATCTGTAAACTCGTAGGCAGACGAAGAGAAGAAGAAGATGCTCACAGCAGAGGAGCTCGAGCGGAAGAAGAAGAAGGACGAAAAGGTTTTGGCTTTTTTTTTTCTTTTTCAGAATCAGCGTTTGTTATGTAATTCCAGTAGAGCTTGATCATTAGAACTTTGTTATTATTTTAAAATCTCGTATGTGGTTGGCGGTCTTTGATTTGTTCAAATCTCATCGATTTCATCATATTATTATGATTTGATTCCGTATCCAATATTTAACTTGAAAAGTGAAACACTTTATAGGCTAGAGAAAAGGAGTCGAAAAAGCTCAGAGCTTTGGAGAAGGCAGAACTTAAGGTAAACCCTCAAATTCCAATTGTGAGTTTCGGGTTGACAAAGCCACTTCCTTTAGCTTTTTCCCTGAAAACAAAAGTATGGTCATGGGTGTAGGCAAAACAGGTCAAAGATGAAGAGAATCCTAAGAAGAGCACAAAAAAGAGTTCCCAACGGGATGCTGCACATGAAGAGAATCCTGAGGATTTTGTGGACCCTGAGACTCCTCTTGGTGAGAGGAAGAGGCTCTCTTCACAGATGGCTAAGCAATACAGCCCTGCTGCCGTAGAGGGAGCGTAAGTGTTTTTAAAAACTCTGACCTTGGTGTTGTGGTGTGTGTGTGTGTTCATTTGTCCCTCTAGATAAATTCTCTGTGTTGCTGTTTTCTTTGGTTCAGATGGTACGCTTGGTGGGAGAAAGCTGGTTTTTTTACGGCGGATGCTAAGAGTTCCAAGCCAGCATTTGTTATGGTAAGACCTTTAATTAGTTCGGTTCTGGAGAAAAACTTCAAGGGCCTCTTTTGATCATATAATTGATTATGTAGGTTCTCCCTCCTCCAAATGTGACTGGAGTCTTGCATATTGGCCATGCCTTAACAACTGCAATTCAGGTCTCATTAATACCTTTTTTTTTCTTTTTGCTATTGCTACTCTGTCTATTGTTCCTGCTAATGATCAGCAGCTTGACAATTACTGATGCAGGATTTGATTATTCGTTGGAAGAGAATGTCTGGGTTTAATGTACTGTGGGTGCCTGGGATGGACCATGCTGGTATAGCTACACAGGTTCGCCACTGTTCTCTTCCTGTAACTATATAATAATATTAACATTTTTTTCACATTGTTCCATGATTCTTTTGATTCTAGACTAAGGTTGAGAAAAATCTCAAGGATAGAGAGTTGACTAGGCATGACCTCGGCCGTGATGAATTCATAAAGGAAGTAAGTTGATGACAAAAAAACAAGCTCTTTGAATCACTTTTTTCATTGTTTTAAAAACATCTTTCTTGTTTCCTTTATGCTCATGGAAAAGGTGTGGGAGTGGAAGGAGAAGAATGGTAGCACGATTCTAACACAACTAAGACGTCTAGGAGCTTCTCTTGATTGGTCCCGTGAGGTAAAATTATTGATCTGATCTTTTTGCTGGACAAATGTTATGTTAAAATTGATTTATTTCGCCAGTAGGTGAATTTATATGTAAAATGGACCTGTTATCGTCACTTGTATCCCTCTGGTCTATTCTTGTAACCGATGTGTTTCTGCCTGTATTTTGTTAGTGTTTTACAATGGACGAACAAAGATCAAGAGCTGTTACTGAGGCCTTTGTACGGTTTTACAAGGAAGGGCTTATCTATAGGTATGTTTAAGTCTTGACTTTGTTCTTTGTTAGAGGTCTATTTATATATAGTTCCCATTGAAAAGTTAAAATCCATGGAAACAAGAATAGTAAATTTAACTGAAAGGGAGACTATAACATGTGCAGGGACATTAGGCTTGTTCATTGGGATTGTCATTTGAAAACAGCTATATCTGACGCTGAGGTAAAGTCAGCAACTATTAATCTATGATTAATAGACGGCATCCCTTTAATGCAAAGTGTGTCTATATCTGTAGGTTGAGCATAAAGATATTAAAGAAAAAACGCTGCTAAATGTCCCTGGCTATGACAAGCCGGTAGAGTTTGGTCTCATTACTTCATTTGCTTACCCTCTGGAGGGAGGCTTGGGCGAGGTTGTTGTAGCCACTACAAGGGTGGAAACAATGCTTGGAGATACCGCCATTGCGATTCACCCCGATGATGCAAGATACACCAATCTTCATGGGAAGTTTGCTGTGCACCCTTTTAATGGACGCAAGCTGCCAATCGTATGCGATGGAGAACTTGTTGATCCAGAGTTTGGTACTGGTTGTGTTAAGGTACATACTTTGCTCTTAATATATATATATGGTTGCTATGTTTCTGGCCTTACAAATTTATTTATTTTTTTGCCAAGAATGTGAATATCATATAAATATGAAAGATGTTTGTAAACGTTTACAAAAAAAAATATTTATTTATTTATTTATCTTACAAATTTATTTATTTATCTTATTCTTCTTCTTCTTTTGTAGATTACTCCTGCCCATGACCCCAATGATTTTGAGCTCGGAAAGCGTCACAATCTTGAATTTATCAACGTATTCACTGATGATGGAAAAATCAACACAAACGGCGGGGCTGACTTCACAGGGATGCCACGCTTTGCAGCACGTGAGGCAATTGTTGAAGCTTTGAAAAATCAGGTAAGATTTTGGTACACTGAGAGTGGTTGCTTTGTAAAGTGTCTTTTAGATCTTAATTACTTTTAAACTGTTTGTAATACTCCAGGGGCTGTACAGAGGTGAACAAAGCAAGGAAATGAGGCTTGGTCTTTGCCAAAGAACCTCCGATGTTATTGAGCCTATGATTAAGCCTCAGTGGTATGTCAACTGTAGCACGATTGCAAAGGAGGCTCTCGACGCTGCTACCAGTGATGAAAACAAGAAGCTAGAATTTATACCAAAACAGTACGCTGCAGAATGGAGAAGGTTCCTTTCTTTTTTTAACTCTATGTTCTAATCATTACCCTCATCTATGTATATTAACAATCACATTGGAACGACCTTAACAGATGGCTAGAGAACATACGCGACTGGTGTATCTCAAGACAGCTCTGGTGGGGACACAGGATACCAGCATGGTACGCCACTCTCGAGGAAGATAATCTCAGGGAGTTTGGCGCGTACAACGACCACTGGGTTGTCGCTAGAACCGAGGAAGAAGCTCGGAGAGAGGCTGCTGAGAAATTCCCCGGGAAGAAGTTTGATCTAGCCCAAGACGACGACGTGCTTGACACGTGGTTTTCTTCTGGGATCTTTCCGTTATCTGCTCTGGGATGGCCCGATGAAACTGACGACTTCAAAGCCTTCTATCCGACGTCTCTCCTTGAAACTGGACATGATATTCTCTTCTTCTGGGTTGCTCGTATGGTTATGATGGGAATGAAACTAAGCGGCGACGTTCCATTCAGCAAGGTACGTGTATATTTACAAGTTAAATAGAGGATCATACTCTCTCTCTCTCTTCTTACTTGCATGCCAAGAAACATACTTGTCTTTTTTTTTTGCTATATATTAGGTTTATTTGCATCCGATGATACGTGATGCACAAGGGCGTAAGATGTCAAAGTCTCTTGGAAATGTAATTGACCCGATTGACATAATAAAAGGACAAGAAGGTACTATTCCTGAATGTGGTGCTGACGCTCTTCGGTTTGCACTTCTCTCTTACACTGCTCAGGTACTATTCCTTGCACACACCCCAAGACCGGCAAAACCTAATGAAACATATTTTTAGGAGAAAACTATATATACATAATTTTCTTTAAAAAAGAATTAGGCTTTTAAATTTATTTTAAAAAAATTTAGTTGAAATCTTTAATAAACAATCCATATTTTTCTCTTCCTTTTAAATTTATATGATGATCTTGTAAACTAAGAATATTTATTCTGCTCTTGCTTGTTTGTTTTGTAGTCCGACAAAATAAACTTGAACATTCTCCGTGTGGTGGGTTACCGTCAGTGGTGTAACAAGCTCTGGAATGCGGTCAGGTTCGCGTTGATAAGACTAGGCGATGGTTATTCCCCTCCGCTGGCTCTAAGCCCCGAAACGATGCCGTTCAGCTGCCAGTGGATTCTCTCCGTGCTGAACAAGGCCGTAGCCAAGACGGTGGAGTCGCTGAACGCGTTTGAGTTTTCGGATGCAGCCAACGCGGTGTATGCATGGTGGCAGTATCAGTTCTGCGATGTGTTCATTGAAGCCATCAAGCCTTATTTTGGTGCCGCTGGTGATAATAGCCCTGCAGAGAGGGCTCACGCTCAACATGCTCTCTGGGTATCTCTGGAGACTGGTTTGAGACTGCTTCATCCGTTTATGCCGTTTGTTACTGAAGAGCTATGGCAACGGCTGCCTTCACCAGAGAACTCTGAAAGAAAGGCTTCTATCGTGATATGTGACTACCCATCTGCTATGGAGGTCAGTATAAGATTTTATTATTAGTAAACTTATTATATTCCATAGTTTGTTCGATTTTGTAACTCTTTTTTCTTGTGATGTCAGAATTGGACAAATGAGAAGGTGGAGACTGAAATGGAAACCGTTCTAGCGAGTGTGAAGTGTCTGAGGGCACTCCGAGCTGAGTTGCTGGAGACACAGAAAAACGAAAAGTTACCTGCGTTTGCTCTGTGTGAAAACAACGTAACATCCGAGATTGTAAAATCTCACGAGTTGGAGATTAGAACCCTTGCAAATCTATCGTCCTTTGAGGTAAAAACAAGTCTCTCTCTCTCTGGTTTCTTTGTTACGGCTTTCTCTCTACCGTTTCGTGTTTCTTTAATAAAGTTTATTTATAGGTTCTGTTGAAAGGAGAACATTCAGCCCCATCTGGTTCTGCAGTCGAGACGGTGAACGAGAACCTTAAGGTGTATCTCACAGTGGGGAGAGCCATTAACGTAGAAGCTGAACAAGAAAAGATCAGAAACAAGATTGCCGAGCTACAAAAGTAATCCCCTAACTGAATCAAAAATAAAATGTTTGAAACGTAAAACACTTTTTTGACATTTGACTATTTCTTGTTTCATCAGACAAAAGGAGAAGTTGCAGAAGATAATGAGCGCGTCTGGGTACGAAGAGAAGGTCCCTGCGAACATAAAAGAAGATAACGTCACAAAGCTCGCTAACATTCTCCAAGAATTCGATTTCTTTGAGAATGAAAGTGCTCGTCTCGCTGCAGAGACTGGTCAATTTAGAAAATGAACAAATGAAACAGAAGGTGTGAGAAACACAGAGCTACAGTTTATGTCTGAAAAAAACATAAGCATTTGAAACATGTATTTGAGGTTTGCAAAACTATATGTATGATGTTATTCTGGAACCGGTCTTTATTTATTCTGCAACCATCTATTTTTATTTGGTTCTTGTGCGCTAGTGAGAATGAGACATGATAACAAAAAAGAATGATAGAACAATAATAACATTTTTGTCGTCTAGATATTCTTCAAAATCTCATCATGAGGAAAGAGTAATATTAGAGCAACCTCAATTTTTATTATTCAAAAATATTACTTCATTTGTAAGCTAAGTAGCTAACACATGACAATAGTTTCTAAAGAGGTTCTCATAATATCTCAAATCTCACATTCGCTTTCATAATTTTCTTTTAAGTTTTCTAAAATATGAAATATTCTCTTAGTTGTAAGATATTCATATGGATATCTCACTATTAATTATAATATATATTTTAATACAATTTAATTAAGTTGTTTAATTAAAAAATCAGAAAGTGTAAATCATTATTAATATAAAAGAAGTGTCATTTGAGTTTCTCAAAAATGAAATTTTAATCACTCATTTGAGATACCATTTCACTTTCTTTCGTCGATTTTAATTGTTTTTTTTTCTTAATTTGGTGAAATTTATTGAAATATCCTCCAATGAAGATGCTCTAGTTAAATGTAGCTACCAGATAGTCTTGTCTTCATTTTTCATGTGTTATTTTATGAAGGACCGTTAAACAAAACAAACAAACTTATATTCAAAAAAAGAAAACTTATATTGTTACAAAAAAGGAAAAAAAAAGACAAACTTACATTAGTCTCCGGCAGAAAGAATCAGTTCCGGTGTGAAGGTATCGGTTCGGTTCGGGTGCCTTCTATATTCAGCTCGTCATTGCCTTCAGATTACAGAAGCTGTTCAGATAGTTTCTCGAAGAAGCTTCTCTGTTTTTATCTTGTTATAAATTGTTCAAAACCAACATTGTAAGTTTGTTTCAGAAAATTGTATAAATCTAACATTTCGTAATCGTACCCAAAAAAAAACATTAAGTTATGATAATCGTCGTTAGAAGATTATAATAGTCGTTGGTATTACTAAAAAGTAAAAACAAAAAAAGGTAGGACTGTTTCGGCCTGTCACATTTATCGTGAAATCATTGCATATTTGCATAGGGCAGTGAATGATGAGAGATAGCACTCGCAGCTTTTCTTTTGTGTGCGTGTGTTCTCTTTTTCATTTCTGTTTATTTCTTCTCTTTTACATTTTTGTTCTTTTCTTTTCTCTATATTTACGGAGGATAGCTGGCTGGCTATGTCACGAGTGTTTGTCCTGTAATGCTTTTTCTAAAATATATTCACGTTTTATATAAGCTGCCATATTTGTATTTATATCGATATGTATAACAGTTCCATGCATATCAACAAGGATCGTCTTGTCCCAATCAAAAATTGAATTTAACGGCCTATAATCAATTATCAACAGTATCCTGTATTCATGTCCCTTTCTACATAAACGTATATAGTCGTAACAAAAGTTATATTATATATATGAGCTAAATGAGTTCTGTTCAACTGATTATAAAAGTTGAAGTCATAACAAATCCGAATTGAAATATGACGCTATGAAGCTGGCGGTTCATAGTATCTACCACTTTTGGAAGCAAAGGAATAATGTGCTTCACAACCAGTTCATTCAGTCTCCATCAGCGATCTTCAGGCTCATTGATAGAGAAGTAAGGAACACCATCACTGCTAGGAGGAACATGATGCATTTCCTAAACCTTATGGCCAAGTGGATGCACTGATTTAATTAGCACATCCTCGTTTTGTTTTGTTTTTTGTTTTTTTTTATCCTCGTTTTGTTATCTCCTAGTTTTGTTATCGTTTTGTTATCTCCTAGTTTTAAAGCTTTTTTTGCCAACGTGTGGCATAAATTAGATCTACCTAGTTTGTAAATCTGAACTTTCGTTTATATGATATTTACCTAAAAAAATGACGCTATGTTTGAGAAATAGATTTATGTTTTGTGAACAATCAACGTGTTGACGAGTGGTTTAGACTTTAGAGTGGCGTGGCATGTTCTTTTGTGTCTTCTACAGTTCCGGCTTACTAGGGGGACAAGAAGTGCGACCCGATACCCGGGTCCTGTCTCTGGAGTTTGATTCAGTCGCATCCAAACAATAAGCTGTTACAGTTTGAATCGATATGAGCAAATAACGACAGAGTTCTACACTGTATTGAAAACCTTCCAACTTTCATCACCAGTGTATGCATCTTATGTATAGGGCCCAACTTGAGATTGCCCATAAATGAAGTGGACCAACGACTGAAGGAGAAACAGATAATATCCCAAAGCAATTTGTAGTATTAGTTGATTTTTTTCTCTCGACAATATGTTCTTCACGGGAATTTTGATCCTATACGTCAACGACAAGTCTACCTTCCACAGGCTTTTCCTTTCTCCCTCTTAATTGTTTTTTTTTTTGATAAAAAAATCTCCCTCTTAATCAAAAAGGTATAAATAATTATATCATTCAGTACTATATTTGAAACCATGATCCTTTTAAAACGCTGGTCCGTACTCTATAGTCAACGTATATATTTGCACAGAGTTTTTGATTCCAACTTTTTAATGAAAAATTAAGGAGTACATCACTGTGCAAATTGAAGTTATTTCACAATATTTTGTGTATAAATTTTAATCTACACGGACACAACTGAAATCACTGTCAATCTTTTGATAAACGTCTCTACGGAGGAAAAATTGGACCAATTCATTCAAATAGAGTCAAAAACTATATTAGTTATTACGTTTTTGTAGCTATATAATAAGTTTAATAATTTTAGAATTATTCTTGGGTTCACCCCTAGAATGAACCTAGAGGTTTACCCAACCAATAGGAATCACTCATTTCACAATTGATATCTTTAAAAAAAAAACAAAATATTGTCAAGTTATATTATGTTTTTAAAATAAATAAAATAAAAACAAATAAAAATAATAGTAGTTACAAAAAATGATTTTTAAAAAATTATATTTTTAACATCATCAAAAAAATATACCCTAAACCCTAAATCATAAACCCTAAACCTTTGAGTATACCCTAAATCTTTGGGTATACGCTAAACTCTTGGATAATCTTAAACTCTAAACCCTAAATTCTAGTATATGCAAAAAAAAATTAGATATTTTAACGCGATCATCAAAATACTAAACCCTAAATCCTAAACTCTAAACCATAAACCCTTGGGTAAATCATAAACACTTGGATAATCTTAAATTTTAAATCAAAAACACTAAACACTAAAACAATAAATCTTTAAAATACTAAACCCTTAATCTTAATCCCTAAACTCTTTTTTAAGGATTAAGGATTTGTTATTTTTAAGATTTAGTGTTTAATGTTTTTAGTTTAGAGTTTAGTGTTTTGATGATGGAGTTAAAATACTTTTAATTTTTTGCATATATTACTATTTTTATTTATTTTTAACATTTTTATTTTAAAAATATAATATAACTTGATAATATTTTGTTTCCTTTTTTAAAAGATATCAATTGTGAAATGAGTGATTTCTATTGGTTGGGTGAACCTATAAGTTTACTCTAGGGGTGAACCTAAGAATAATTCATAATTTTATAGCTCTTATTAGAATAGGAAGTATGGATACACTATTACATTTGTCATACATGATGTGCAAAAAGTCGGATCAATACATAGAAAATGGAGTTGGTGGAGTCAACATCGGAAAGTAACAATAAAGACCAAAATAAATAGAGCTAGGTTATGTCTTGAGAGTAGAGAGTGGCAACACCGTTTTACCTTTTAAAAACTTCACGAATGTGTTTGACAGGTACGTAAAACTCTTTTTTTTCGTTAAAACTTCTAAAACATTGCAATGTGTCCGACACAACTCAAAATTTTCGTCTCCATCCAGCTAAACAATGCCGCTTGTGTAAGTTAATTATGTTAATATGATGCTTGAAAAATCTGATTATTTGCTGAAATAATTATTATACAAATCATGTCACATTTGCCCATATGCTCTTTCTTTTGTATTAGGTGGCCGAACATCTTTCTATTGTATATTATAACCAAACTGACATTATAGCAATTCTTATTAGTATATTCTAAATATTAAGCTTACGACACCAACTGAATAGAGTTGGAATGTTGGATGCTTCTGTTTGTATTATGCTTTTGTTGGAATATTATCCGATCCGTTAACGTATTATTGTAGACAGATCTCTCTTGAAATCAGGCTTATAACATGCATGTGCAACGTGGGATATATAATTTATATATGAATCTATCAAGATATCAATTCATTTGATTATGCGAAAAATAAGTTATATATTCTTCAGATACTACATATAGCTAATGTTTGTTTAAATTAATTCACATGCTACATGCAAATGTACAACCAATTATATATACGATGTTTCGTTATGGAGTCATATAGCTCATATCATAGAAAAACAAATTATATACTTGATTTCCAAGAAAAAACGTGTAACTAATGGAATTGACTTACTCGTTGAAAAACTCAAATTTAACTTGAGATATTTATTCACTTTAATAGTTGAAAACGACAAACGAAAAAAGATGCTTAAAATAAATTATCCAAGATACCAGCATCAAGATTTTTCAAATGGATTATTTGGACGTGAAAACTTCATATCAACGTCCAAAGGAGCTCCACTACGTCCGCCACGACCATTTACGCTGCTCACATTTCCTCCACTGACGCCAAGAAAGTCCAAAGTCAACCTATCAGAGCCTCCCATGCTAAGATTGTTTCCAAAATGAAGGTCGAAAAGACTGCTACTGGGCCGGCCTTGCTGATCTGTTGTCGCAGCTAGAGAGTTCATTAGACCTTGAAGGTTTCCATTATCACTATCTCCAAAGTCATTAACGACCACACTTGAAGAAGATGAAGAAGTTAACCCTCTAAACAAAGCAGACGGATCGTTGTTATCGGCATTGGTGAAAAGAGAAGGAACACTTGTATGATCAGAGTTCTTAGTGTTCTCTTGAAAGTATCCGAGGTTGAACAAGCTGTTGTTGTTGTTGTTGTTGTTGATGTTATCACCTAGGCTGATGAGACCATGCTGGTTCATGAGAGTCTGATCGTTCTGCGCCATCAATCCTTGGTTTGGAGGGCATTGCATGAGAAAGTTGGTAGGACCAGGATTAGGGTTTGTGGACTGAGAAACGAAGGCTTCAAACTTTTCGGTAGATGAACGGTTCAGATTGTAACCTGCAGCTAGAGGGGTAAAACTAGTGCTTGAGTTGTTACCGAAATGGTTGTGAGAGAGAGCAGACGCAGCACTGCCGTAAAATCCAGGTCTACTGCCACTTCCACCAGCGGCTGCTGCCATTGCCGTGAAGCTCACGGTAGGGTTTCTTGCTGACTCCTGTATTAGTGCATCACAGAACGCCCTATGCGTAATGTAACTATCTCTTCTGCCATAACACCCCCCAAAAATGTAAATAAGACAAGGTCAATATTACAATTTA
Organism: Raphanus sativus; assembly: GCF_000801105.2. NCBI lineage: Eukaryota > Viridiplantae > Streptophyta > Magnoliopsida > Brassicales > Brassicaceae > Raphanus > Raphanus sativus. Next base: position 2,638,297 of record NC_079518.1, on the reverse strand, counting down.
TGTAAATTAATGCACAAAATCCATTCAAAATTATCAAAGCCAATATAATAAAAAGAAATATAAAACCCTAGAGATGTGAAGTGTTTATCAACTACTCCTATATCACGCTGACCACAATATTCATTAATTAAACAATGAAACCAACCACTCTTATACATAAAGCACCTATATATAATCTAAATAATTAATATTATGAAGAAATAAAAAGGAAAGAGAAATAGGGAGAGGCCCACGAGAAGAGGAGTTACATGGAAAGAGGAACCTGCAAAGGTGAAGAAGAAGAAAACAAAAATGGGAATGCATAGAAACAAATCCAACTCACATGTGACCAAATTTAGCATCTTTTATTTTTCTCCTATCCCATTCACTGTCTTCCTCACTTACTCTACTCATCAGCAACCAGACAAATAGATTGATGGATCCTATGTGTATATATGCATATATGTTCATGTCCCTATGTAGGAAATATGATGTTCCGTGACCAATATAGGTGATGATATCTATATGCATAGATTTTGTTCACATGTCAATATACATATAACGCTTACATAATAATTAGTTAGAGTTTTACTATTCACTGACCGACATATTTTTTAACTAGGGGATCTCAAGCAGAAGCCTAGAGTAGTAACCTTAAAAATGAAGTAAAAATTACTTTCAGTTTTGAACATAAAATGAAAACCGCTAGAATACAACATCTACGGAATAACCAAAACGTTTTTGTTTATTATCATATGTTCTTGTCACACTTTAGTATGTATAACCGATTCTCATTTGATATTACTGAAAGAAAATTATCAAAGAAAAGAATAAAAAAGTTCATTGAAAATGGAACTAAGAAAGACGATATATAATTTACCTAGAGAAGATGGTACCACAGTCACAGCGATACTCTTTGGTACCACAAGTCTTAGAGTGAGCTTTCCAATCAGATTGAACAGCGTAACGCTTAGAGCATTTCTCACATTTAAACTTTTTCTCACCGTGCTTCCGGTAATAATGCTTCTTGATTCCGGTGAGGTCTCCGAGAGCACGTGAAGGGTCATGGTGAACGCACGTGGGCTCTGGACACAGATACACCTTCCTCCTGATCACTTCTTGTTTAGACTTTTGTTTCAGCTTCCATGGAAGGTTGTGTCCTCTTCGGTGAAGCTGTAGATTCTGTTCTCTTTGAAACCCTTTGTTGCACACTTCACATAGGAATCTGTTCGTCGCCATTATCGTCTTTGGAGATAACGCTATCACTTCAGCATCTGGATCTGTTCATTGAAAGAAAAAATATAGACACAATATATATACATAAGCAACTATTGAATAGACTAACCTTCTTGTAAATATTGTTGAATAGAGAGGACAAGCAATTCCAAATAATTAAATATACAATCTAATCAGATCGAATGATGATAAATCTTAGTTGTTAAGACACAAAGTAAAATTGAATTAAATCTAAGCTTATTAATTCCTAAAAGGAAAGTTCTTCACCAAGGCTTATCAATTTTTTCCTTTCTGTAATTTGGAACACACTCACGTATAATATATGTTTATGTATAGCAACATATATAAAGAAGATTTACTTGGGTTTCCGGGTTGGTTTCTTCGTTTCTTGGGTGGTGGTAGTGGAGCAACGGAGTTGGGTTGTTGAATCATCGTCATCGCCGTCTCTTCACGGTTAAAGTTGTTTGCTCCGGTGGCGGCGCTGGCCAGGAGAAAAGACTGAGTGGAAGATGAAGAAATTGAGTTGTTGTACGATGAAGACATCTCCTCAGAGTCTCCTTTTGCTAAATCTACAAAGATCCATAAATAAAATAATTTAAGAAATGACAGAGAAGAAGGAAATGAAAAAACGATTCACAAGAAAACGAAAGCAAAGAATTAGAAGAACAGGAAGAAGCCATAGATATTGACGACATGAAAAGGAGAAAAAAAAAATCACTAGAAGACATTTACGAGATCAAAGAGAACAAGTATAAATCCAAAGAGTTAGATTAAATTTGTAATTTTTTGAAAGAAGACATAGTATGAGTTGTTTTTTTATTGTACTAAAGTCTTGAGATGCAGAGAAAGAAACCAAGAAGAAAAAGGTCAACAAAGCTAAAACTCAGAGACAAAGAAAGAAACCAAGTAGGTGACGATGATACTGTTAGAGGATGAAGAAGAAGAAACCATATGCAAATATATATATGATAAATATACAAACACACACACCTCAAAAACCCTATCTTTCTCTCTCTTTCTCTCTTGTTCTGCTTTTTTAATAATTGGAGTGTTGTAATATCTCAATATATTTATATATACACATATATAGGTGAACAAAAAAAATATACATATACATAGCTAAGTCTCTTTCCCTTTCTCCCTAATAAAGAAAAAAAACTTCTTTTGATCAAAAAAAAAAGAAGAAAAAAAACTTCTGTTTTTTAACTGATTGAAATTCTGATATATTTGTACTTGTGGCCAACTTGTGGTGATTTATTGACAAAATATTACGTTGTGGAATTATGGTTTAAATGATATATCATTATAATTTTTAGATGGCAAGACACACTTCTCTTCTTTAAATTTTATACATTAGTTTATTACAATCTTTCAGTTATAAATTTTTAAAATAAAAGATTCTTAACTAGTTACAGCATCATAAATTATGGGTTATATTGCATCATAATATATATATATATATATTAAACCTTGAAATAGTGTAAGATTGTGGTTTATGAAATTCGGATAATTACAAAATTTAAAACATTTTGAAAAAAAAATGAGGAATGTTACGGTTTGGGTGTCATTGTAAGAGAAACGGTGAAATGTGGGCACATGCGGGTGTGGTCAGGGGGCCACCTCAGAGTCTTTCTCGTGTCTCTCTGATGGCTTTAAGACAAAACCTTTTGGATTTCTTATCATTTAACTCATGATTCACTATTTTTTACCAAATTTTAGCCCAAAAAAAAGCCTTCACTATTTTCTTCATCTACTTTTACCTCGAATATTATACTTTAGTAGAGTACTTACCCATGAGACGATACAAGAAAACATTACTAAATTTATTTCAGTCTTATAATTTTATGCCAACTTTTGTTTTCTGTAATGTATGATTTGAAGTGTTCTTTTGTTAAGGGTGACTAAAAATGTGTTATAGATGTATAATGTACAATTAGTATAAACATTAACATAATTTGAATTTTGATAAACCAAGTTAATCATCTCGTTATATACGTGTAATGTTACACTATATATGATGAAATTTACAAAATAAAAGAAACAGTAGTTTTCAATAGTTTTAGGAAAAAATATTTATTTTCACAAATTAAAATAGAAATAATAAAATATTATATAATCATAAAATATCTTTTAGCGTTAATCTTAGAGGTAATTTTTGATAAGGGAAAAAAACCAAAACAGTTGACCATAAGAACGAACTATTTTCTAAAATAAATATAATTATTATCTATCTTATTAAAACAGAAACATTGTGACTTTTGCTAGGTGGAATTTTTAATATGGACCTCATATATATCTTATTAAATGCCTTAACTTAACTAACACCTAATCTATTTATTTCATATTTAACCTACCGTACCATAACTTATATTAGACGAGCATGTAGTTATTACATACTAAATGCATCTTATTAAATGTGGTAGTTATTACATACCAAATATACATGATTTAGTATATTATTTAGTATAGTATACTAGACAAGCATGTGGTCATTATCTTAATAATTATCATACATACTAAATCATATATATTTGGACTGTTATATACACAAACTATACATTTTTCTGTCTAATTTATCGGTCATCTTATGTGTGATTATAGACTCTTATATACACAAACTATACACTTTGATTATATTATAACTGTTGATTGTGTCTTATAACAATACTAAAATCAGATCCAATTTTAGAATATATACACAAAATTATTTTCAACCAGTCAACTATAACAAACTAACAAAAATACATTATACATGCTCCAATTTTAATATTCTAGCGATGACTGTTATATACACAAACTATACACTTTGATTATATTATGACTGTTGATTGTGTCTTATAACGATACTGAGATCATATCCAATTTTAGAATATAGACACAAAATTATTTTCAACCAGTCGACTATACCAAACGAACAAGAATACAATAATCATCTTATAGTATTCATTATCTAATTTAGTTGTTGTTGTTATGTACGGTGTAAAGATTGCAGCATCCTACAAAAGGAATCAAATTTTCCGTCTTCAGCGCGACTTACCAGTTGGAGAGTGGAAAACTATTGACACTTTTCAAATTGTAGCCGCTTCTGGACAATATCACCCGACAATTCATCAATATAAATAACAGATTGTTTTGAACCATTACAGAAAATATATTAGATGTCAGAATAAAATAAAACTCACTAAGAAATTATGTAATAATTATTTTCAATAATTTAGCTTCATAATATACAAAAAAAATCAAAACACAAGTTTTATAGCAAAACTTACGTTACAATAAAAAAACACAATCTGAATTTGCAAAAGAATAAAAAGCCCGCCCGTTCGGGCGGGTCATGATCTAGTTACTCATTAAAAGGAAATGCAAACATTTTCATTTAAAACAACTAGTTCAGTTGTACACGTATGCTCCAGTTTGAAGTGGTATTAAAGATCAGTATTAACTCAATTACTAACATTTACATTTATGACTAAGTATAATGTTTAACATATATGTATATAATGTTATTTTACATACATATAGTTAAAACTCCATGCACGTGTGCTCCAGTCTATAACTAACCCACATGCTGTATTTTTGACTCTACTAAAAAGGTAAAAACCAATTAATATTAGCTATAAATAAAATAAAGGGAATAAATATTTTATAATTTCATTGTGATCAATAGCTTAATTTGTATCTTATTGTGATAAATATTTTATAAAAACCAATTAATATTAGCTTAATTTGTATCTTATTTGTATCTTAAAATACAAATAATTATCAAATTTTGTGATCAATAGCTTAATTTGTTTTGTTATAATAAGATACAAATAATTATAAAATTGTATTAACATGAATTTTTATTTTATAAATATTCAAATTAAATAATATATATATATATATATATATATATATATATATATATATATTGGATGCATCAATTTTATTCGTTCAGTTGAAATCTTTCAAAACTATGTGGAAAACTAAAGTCAAAATAATTCAATTTTGGAAATAATAAGATGATGGTTCTAAAATCATTAAAATAGTTCTCAATGATGTGAAAGTTAAATATTAAAAATTGTAAAACATGTTTTGTAATAAAAATGACTTATTGACCATATTACAGTTTTTATAGATATAAACATGGTGATGAAAAATTTAAGCCCAAATTGATTTGACTCATCATAAATTCAAAATAGATTTCAGTACACAATTACAATTACAAATGTTTAGCCCAACATATATCTTATATACAGTATAACATCTTTAAATTAATAATCAATAAAGTAATATACACTAAAAATCTATATAAATTAATATAATTTTATAATCCCAAATTGAGTTTTTGGTTCAATTAGTATATCGATAAATTAATAATCTCTATAAATTAATAAAAATTTATAATTTTGGTGTACTCCCAAAATTATTAATTTATAGAGGTTTCATTGTATATATATTAAAGGAGAAACATTTTAATAAATTTATTCACACTATAATGGAATGTGGCAGTCTCACAATTATTTAAGAATGAACATTCACACTCTAATAATTTTTTTCACACTCTACATAAATGTGTTCAAACTATGTATTTTATGTTTTATTTTTAATATAAAATTCACATGTAAGGTTCCAAAAATATGAATTTAAAATCCAATTCTAAGATAGGATATTAATATATGATAAAAAAACAATTAAAAACCAACTAATATTCAAATTAGGGCTGTTCAATAAGCTAAACCAAAGAGTATCGAACCGAACAGAAATAGATAATATAGTTTTGTTTTGGTATATACCGTCGTAACCAAATGAATGTAATTTTATAAAAACCGTAGGATTTGGACATGGTTTGATTTATAACCGATTAAACTGAAACATGTAAATATGTATATATTTATAACGACGCATGAATATCTATTTGTTATATGAGTTGAACCATAATTATAATTTGTAAATCACTTGAATCACTTGAATTATAATTAAGTAACAATTTACTGCAACTGAGGCTTCTTATTTTCTTAGTCTTTCTTTTTGATATTATTGCTTTATTTTAACAATAACTAAATTGAAGTAAAGATTATAAATTTGATCAACAATTAGTTGAAATTCTTTACAACTTTTTTTATCTTTAAACAAACAGAACTGTGTTCAAACAAAAACATATTAATTTGATGAACACTAAATATGGAAGAATATAAAAGCTTTTATTTCATGCTTCAGTTTTGTCTTTTATTTTTATTTTCAAAATTTAGAGTTTTGATATTAATTCTAGATTTGATTATTTTATTAGATGACAGAAGCATTTTTTTTGTTTTTTATTATTTTATTTAAATATATAATATTTTTTAATAAATGACTTTTTGACAACATGACTCTAAAATTCGTATAATATATAATATGATCTCAAACTAAATAATTATTTTTTGGTATAAAACCGAATAAACTGAAAACCGAAAATATATAAGCCAAATCGAACCGAGTAAATATGGATTTAGAATAGTAGTTATATTTTACTAACCGAAATACAGTAAAAACCGAACATAACCGAAACCAACTCGATATCCGGATTGAACACTCCTAATCTAAATGAAACCGAACTATTGTTTCATTCTCCAAAACATAATAAAAATAACAACTTCATCCCGCGCAAGGCGCGGGTCTCATCCTAGTAACTTATATTAGACGAGCATGTAGTTATTACATACTAAATGCATCTTATTAAATGTGGTAGTTATTACATACCAAATATACATGATTTAGTATATTATTTAGTATAGTATACTAGACAAGCATGTGGTCATTATCTTAATAATTATCATACATACTAAATCATATATATTTGGACTGTTATATACACAAACTATACATTTTTCTGTCTAATTTATCGGTCATCTTATGTGTGATTATAGACTCTTATATACACAAACTATACACTTTGATTATATTATAACTGTTGATTGTGTCTTATAACAATACTAAAATCAGATCCAATTTTAGAATATATACACAAAATTATTTTCAACCAGTCAACTATAACAAACTAACAAAAATACATTATACATGCTCCAATTTTAATATTCTAGCGATGACTGTTATATACACAAACTATACACTTTGATTATATTATGACTGTTGATTGTGTCTTATAACGATACTGAGATCATATCCAATTTTAGAATATAGACACAAAATTATTTTCAACCAGTCGACTATACCAAACGAACAAGAATACAATAATCATCTTATAGTATTCATTATCTAATTTAGTTGTTGTTGTTATGTACGGTGTAAAGATTGCAGCATCCTACAAAAGGAATCAAATTTTCCGTCTTCAGCGCGACTTACCAGTTGGAGAGTGGAAAACTATTGACACTTTTCAAATTGTAGCCGCTTCTGGACAATATCACCCGACAATTCATCAATATAAATAACAGATTGTTTTGAACCATTACAGAAAATATATTAGATGTCAGAATAAAATAAAACTCACTAAGAAATTATGTAATAATTATTTTCAATAATTTAGCTTCATAATATACAAAAAAAAATCAAAACACAAGTTTTATAGCAAAACTTACGTTACAATAAAAAAACACAATCTGAATTTGCAAAAGAATAAAAAGCCCGCCCGTTCGGGCGGGTCATGATCTAGTTACTCATTAAAAGGAAATGCAAACATTTTCATTTAAAACAACTAGTTCAGTTGTACACGTATGCTCCAGTTTGAAGTGGTATTAAAGATCAGTATTAACTCAATTACTAACATTTACATTTATGACTAAGTATAATGTTTAACATATATGTATATAATGTTATTTTACATACATATAGTTAAAACTCCATGCACGTGTGCTCCAGTCTATAACTAACCCACATGCTGTATTTTTGACTCTACTAAAAAGGTAAAAACCAATTAATATTAGCTATAAATAAAATAAAGGGAATAAATATTTTATAATTTCATTGTAGTTTTTCTTTGATTTTTTGACAACTAATCAATTTCGTTTTTATGCATTGCTTTTTTTTCTATATTCTTTGTTTTTTTTTCTTGTAATTTTTAAGAGGGAATGCCGCTTGTAGCTGCAAAGACATATGAGTCTCCGTGGACCAAAACGTGAAACGGACATTTGGGGCTCCGTGAATTATCCACACGCGCACCTTAGTCATGAAAATCACGCGTCACCAATATATGCTAGCTTTACAACTCAACGTCTTGTTTTGTTTGTGATATGAAATAGATATTATATTTCATTCAAAAAAGAAATAGATATTATATTAGTGACAATTTTTGTCAAAATATATATAAGCTTGTAAAGTTGAAATAATTATTATGTAGAAAATCTATATTATTAAAATTGAAATATTTTTAAAAATTATTCGAAAACATAGACGGTAGTATAAAAAAAAATGTTGTGTATAAATATGATAATAATATATTTAAAAAAAATAAATATATTATTGTTAAAAAATTATAAATCTATTATATTATAATAAATTATATATCTAAACCAATTTTAAAATATATGAAAAATATCTTTTCTAAAATAATTATAAAACAAAATTTAAAATTCATATACATATTTAAAATCAATATAATAATTTAAAACTAATTTATATAAAAAATTGATTCAAAAATATACATATATTCAAAAATTAAATTTCACTAAATTATTTTTCAATAACCGTTTATATATAAGGAGAGAACTGTCATATATTCTAGCTTCATTTATTATTGATCATTTTAAATAAAAAAAAGTTTTGTACCGATAACCGAACTAAATTAATAGATAATTTAAAAGACGACTGAAATTGTAGAAGATTTTTTCAACTGTAACAATCGTAGATTATTTTTTTCATTCATTGCAAATAAAAACTCATAGATTTGTTCTTTCTTAGAAAAGGTCGAATTTTAAAATAACTAATCTTATAAACCTTTAGATAATGTTTTACATAAAATTATTTTTGTCATTCCCATGTAGCAGAGATCATGGAATTGGCAACACCAGATTGCTCCAAGGTTAAGTTAGATTCATACTCCAACGTCTTTGATGCGCCTGGAATCGCCTGTGTTAGTTTCAGTGGCTTCTTCCTCTCTAATTCCTCAAGCTGAGAATAGCAGAAAGACCAGAGAAGCTACAAATGGAGACAGCAACAACAAGATCTTAGAAAAAAGCTCAAACAAACAAACAAACTAAAAAAGAGAACATAGAATCAATGTTGTTTCTTAGGATTTTGCAGACCTGAACTGGATCAGTTTTGAGGAAGTTCCTCTGGAGTCTTTGTCCGTTGGGTAAACGTATCCCAACTCTGCATTGAACGCTGCGGTCACCTCCTTTTGGTTCTTCTGGCAGAGGTGGGTATGTTGGAAGCAACGTTGCTGTAACAGCTACATCTGCTTCAGGGGTTGGTGGTGATATATCATCAGAAGACTCTATCATGCCGTTGTCTTCCAAGGAAGCAGCCAATGCTCGTTGCAGTTCGTCTTCTTCATCATCATCATCATCTTTGGGTTTGGAATGAGGAATCAACGAGAAGCTGCCTCTTGGACGTTTCTGTAAGAGAGAAGCTAAGTGTTCGCTAGGACCACCCTCCAAGAACGGCACTAAATCCTCTAGCAAAGTCTCTGGTTGGACCATTCCACACCACATTCTCATCTTCTGACCAGTTGTAGGATCAATGACAAGAATCACAGGAACGGAGTCTAGCTTGTAGTATGTGCTAACCTTCCTTCCTTCCGTGGTATCATCATAGACCTGCCAGAAGATGAAGTTGGCTTTGATAGTCCGAGAAACCGCTCCATTTGCCCAAGTATCTCTATTTAGCTTTTGAGAAAGAAACACACACACAAAAGAAAGGGATGTGAGTGACTGATACAATAAAACGATTTGGTTTCATATATTTGATAGAATGGAAATTTAGAAGGTAACCAACCATATGAGAGCTGAACTCAGTGGTGGACTGAAGGTTAACGAGAAGCCATTTATCCTGAGAATTAGACGTACTTTTTGCCTGAACAAAAAAAAAAATCGTACAGAGAAGGTTTAGAGTAAGGAAGCAGATAAGCCATTAGTAAAAAAAAGGTAAGAAACTTTGTAGAGAACCTGTTCAAAGGAGCCGTGTGTCATCAGATGAAAAGGAGGACGGAACAACGAGGCCAAGCTATCCCGAGGAGCTGATGTTGTTGTCTCTGTTGCAGAAGCAGAGGCAGAGGGGGCAGCCTGATCTGGTTCCCAAACTCCAGGCCTTCTTGGCTCTTCCCTGAAGTTACGGAAAGCAATCAAAGGAGCTGGTTCACGCAGAGTGTTTCCCAATCTCATAGCCCTAATCACAAACGCAAGTGAGATATAAGAGCTACATCACGCATGTGATATTAGAAAGAGTATATCATCACCAGTGAGGAAGAGAACTAACCCATAATAATACATTAAGTCGTCACTATAAAGAGTATCCCTCGCAACAGGCAAAGGAGCACGGACTTCTTCATCTACATAGTTTTGCGTCCTTTCATATCCTGCCTCACCAGCCGCCCTGTATTATAATATAACGTCAAACCATCAACTTTTAACAAAACCAAAAACACTTAAACCATAAACGAATTATATAACATTACTATATACCCCCAAGACTGTGCATCCATGGGATCGTCGAACGCTGGATGAGTGTGTGTAGCGGACGGAAGCATAGCAACTTCTCCTCCAACGTAGAAAAGCTGAATCGCTTCCTCAAGTTTCCAGCTTGTTGCCTTTCATAGAATTTTTTTTTAATATGTTAGTTAGCTTTAACACAAGTGAAGAAGAGAGCAAACAGCAACGTTCAACTTATTGTAGAAACCAACCAATCAGTACAAAAATAAATTCTAGATCAGAAACTTATGAAGAAGAAACAAAGATAGAAACTTCAAGAAAAAAATCAAGTCAAATCTCATCACATACACACCTTTGATCACAATGCAGACCGTAAGCACCACAGAGACAAACTCTAGCTAGCTACTATCCATTATTTTACCAGAAAAAAAGGAGCACACTTTGCTGTCCAATCTAGGGTTTTCAACACGAATACACTAAAGCTGATTATAAAACCTAGGCAAAACACTTAAGACACGGAACCAATAAACCAGAAACTCTATTCAATTCACACAGCATCCATCTAAGCTCAGAAAGTCCAAACGAGCGAACCTCTAAGAACTGCCGAGCGGTTTCAGATGTCTGCCCAACAGCGATGTCAAGGAAAGAAGAGACTAATCTCTGTTGGTCACTAGAAGAGAGCATTGTTCCCTCCATGGCTTCTTCTGAAGTCGGACAACCCAATTAAATAAGAAGCTGTAATGAGTTGAATTCTAAAGAGGAGGAGAAGAAGAAGGGATTTGAACGCGATTAAATTCGATCCCACTGCCTAAATATTATTATTTACATATTTGTATCTAGGAAAAGACTATTCTATCCATACGTCTTGTGATCATATTTTCCTTTTTATTAATTATATTTTCTGACCAATAAAATTGAATTTTTTTCTTTTTTTTTTTAAATTATAATAATTAAAACTTTGAAAAAACTCTTATGTCTTTGTTGACAAAAAAAAAAACTCTTATGTCTTTATATTTAAAATTTACTCTGTATAATTAAGTTATATTGATTGTATATAATTTAGAAACCCATCAAAATACTCATCCAAATAATGATGACACAAATGATTTATATTTGAACTACATACAAAACTACAGGAAAAATTGAAATCTTTTAATTGGCTGCAAACCACAAGAATCAACCCATTTTGTGTGTTTGATAACAAATGTGTAAACTGTTTGCTTAATTTTATCCAAACAATACTATCATTAGATTCACTACAAAGGAGAAATAGTGTTATCTTCTGTGTCCTGCTGCTCTAAGTGTATCAATGAACAAAAACTCTTCTTAGGCTGGTTTTGATCTCTCTCGTGGTGGAATCCGTAGCCATGACTTCATTGACTCATACACCGTGAATCCAATTGCAACCGATGGAACAATCTAACAACACAAAAGACAAATCAATGATACCGGATTGAGATTTCTTGGAGTGATCATCTTAAAACACTTGAAAAGTTGAAAACTTAATACCGGACTTGCCTTAATGTAGTTGATGCTTAAACCAGCGAACAACTGTCTCCAACCCTGAGTTCGAACGATCGTGTTAAGCCCATCAAATGTGTTCTTGTAACGTTTGTTGCTGCCATCACTCGTTATAGGCTGCAGATTCTCCACCTGTTGTTCACAAGATACCATATAGATTCTGAGTTTTCAAAAACGATGCAAAGTTATAATCCTGTTTCAAGTTTTTTTTTTTACCTGCATTTGTCTCCTAACAACATCCAACGGGTACGTTAAGGTCTGGCCAAATAAACCAGCTAAGGCTCCACAAGGTAGATGCATTCGAACAGAGTTTTGATGCTCTTCAGGAACATGCCTTTTCAGTTCCTCATATATGTAGAACTTAAGGCCCGCGTATGGAAGGATGCCGATCAGCGTTGGACCTGCGAAAACACACAAGAAAGCACCATTCTTTATAATCATCTCCAAATCCAAATTAAGAAAACTATTACAGTGCACATAAACCAACCAAGATTAGACTAAGACATTCCTAGCGATTAGGTATTCTTTGATGCTAACGGTTTATAACTTTTGGATAAATGACTTCCGCTGCTAATTTAGAATACACTCTTAAGACTTAAACATAAATGCAAGCAAATTTTGTGTGTGTTTACCTATGCCTCGATATAGCCCACGTGGTCCCGCTTCTTTATAAGCCATTGCAAGCACCTCTTTTATTCCTGAATATGTAGGTTGACGATAAAACCCATTGGCACCACCTCGGAAACTCTGACTTGCGTCAGAAACCTTAAACGCAATCATAACAGAAACTGTAAGACATTCTTCATCCTCAGTTAAGCACTAACAAAAGAGCTACTACGAAAGCAAAGTAGCAACACATATTCAAACTCACGCACCTGGTAAGCTAGCTTAGTACGAGCCAAATCAAGAGGATAAGTGCACAACACCGCCGTCCCCCCTGCAGCTGATCCAGCCACAAGATCAACAACGGGACCAGAACCTAAAGGAAGATTGTTTTCCAAAATCCAGTCACGGTACACCTCATACGTCATGTAGTGAAGGGCCGCATAAGGGATAATTCTAATAACACTCGCCCCGTTTCCTCTGCAAGAAGCACAACGATGGAGAGTTAAAGTGATTAAGCGGCCGTAGCCTGCAAACATAAGAGTTAAAAAGCTCAAAACGAGAAGGTAAAGTACTTACTTATAAAATCCGAGAGGACCATCGCATTGCAACACCTTCTTTAGTGACTGGGACACACCAAGGGTCCTAAAGTCGTTTGTTCTAGTCTGATGTTGAAAGCAGATATGATCATTAGATAAATTAAAGTTGAAATCTTTCCATGAAACATCACTAACACAAGAACAGAGTCAAAGCCATTGAAACAGAGTAAGACTAAACCAAGAACAAAGTCAAAAACTTTTTTCACCTGCAATAGAATCTTGATCCTCTCCAAGGGAGCAACAGAAGTCTTAGCAACAGCCCCGGCAACACCTCCAGCGATTAGGGTTTTGGCGAGAACAGGCAACGTATCCACAAGGCTCATCACATCAGCCGAAAGCGTGGAGGAGCCTTGTGACGAACCCATCTCTCAGTCTATTATTATCTTCCTTTAGCTGAAGAAGAACAAGAGCCTTATCCCATCTAAATCTAGGGTTTATGGTCGACGCCGCCGTAGATCTCACGTGTGGAGAACTCAAAAAACTTGTAAATCTCAGAAACGAAGAATACGCGAAACTCGGAAACAGATTCTCCTCCTCCTCTGTTACAGCTATATTCATCAACAGGACCTCAATAACACACTCAGAACCGATCAAAACATCCAGATTCAGATCCAGAATCAATCGAGCAATCAATTGGGGGGGGGGGGGAGACGCGATGTAAGACGAAGATAACGGAGAGGATTCAGGAGGATTTATTGGGTGGTGAAGAGCGACGCAAGGCTCGCCGTGGATCTCGGAGAGGAGAAATAGAGAAGACGGAAAGGTTTTTTTTTTTCTTCGATTCAAAACTTTCGTCTCTCTGCTCTGTTTTTGGTTTTACTCATTGGTCGCGCAATTTTTGGAGGCTTTGAAGAAACAGAGATTGCCTTCTGATTGCATGTGATTCGGTGCACGGAAAACGTGGTGGACCTACCTATTGATACGGCCCATTTATTTAAAACTTACAGTAGTATCAGCCCATAACCATAACGACCGTATCCTTAAGGCCCAGTTTTAACTTGGATCGGATAGTTTAAATCCAGAGGTTCAATGTTATCAAACTACAACCACAAAAGCAAAATTCAAACTCACCATCAGTTTAAATCAGATCTAGATCCTCCATGACAAGTGTTTGTAGATTAACAAATAAAAAAACATAAATTATCTATGATCGTATCTTTTGGAACCAGTGGTGATATGCGATATCAGCAAGGCTAAGAATATCGGTGAGCCTATGGTGGAAATATTGGTTTCCATGTGATTCGACATGTTGGCCTGAATGAGCAACTGGATTCATAGATAGCAACTTGAGACTTTGGATATGAAGAATGAAAATGTTCGTGGCTTGTCTTACAGGTCAAGTATCTCCAACTGTGATAACTTCGTATTCTATTTGGTGATAGAAGCATCGATGCCTCATCCGATATGTATATACTTAGCCACACACTTACAGTCTGAGAGAAAGGTAAATTATCGTTCAATCAATCCATCACATGGGTGGGTATATATCTCTCTTGCACAGTGTTGTATCAGAAGAGTATGATTTGAGTGTATCATCTTTTGAGTAAATAATTTATACCGAAAAGAAAACATATGTAACTAATAATTCTAATAAAATCTTTGATCCTTTTCCACAAACTAATAATAAAAAATACTTTTATATACCGCGACCATCATGTCGCTCGTTGATCTTAGACCATCTCCAATGTATTTTGCTATTTTTACCTCTAAAATAGAGAAACTCTATAATAGAGGTGGGATATACTCCAATGTATTTTTCTAAAAATAGCAATCTCTATTTTATAGAGTAAAAAATAGAGGAAGAAATAGAGATGTGTTGGAGCATTTTCACCTCTAAATGCTATTATAGATGTGAAAATAGCAATGAGTTGGAGATGCTCTTAAAGTTTGATACGTTACATAACTCTTTTTTAAGGACTTTTAATTTTATTTATTTATTACTAGGAAAAGTCTATTTACTTCATCGATTTATAATAAAAATAATTTTGTAAACAATATATCAAACAATTATTTATATAGATAACTACATGTTGTGTCATAAATATAATAAATAAATATCACAGCCCCCTCCTATTTCCTTTTTTTTATTAAATTTCCCAAATAAATACCTCAGGAAAGATTATAGGATTTGTCTCTGTCCGAATAACAAAGTAAACAAATTAGCTCTCCAAGGGGAAAAGAAAAAAAAAAGCCGATCTTGGCTTTTCTCTTCTCAGACGCAGTTTCTCTCACCGCCGGCGTGTTTTTTCTCCGAACGAAGCTGATTCATATTGATATGGAGGGAATACAGAATCCTATCCACCGCACTGTCGAAGAGGTCTTTAGCGACTTTAAGGGTCGTAGAGCTGGTCTCCTCAAGGCTCTCACATCAGGTCTCTCTCGCTTGAATCTCTGTTTTTTTTGTTCGAATCTAAAAGCTAATCTCTTTCTCAGAGATTTGTACAGATTCGCAAGTTTTAATCTTTTTTGATGTGATTTGACGATTTTATAGGTTTATTCATGCTTTTGTTTTGTTTTTTGTTTTGTTATTTGCAGATGGGCAGCAGTTTTACCTTCAGTGTGACCCTGGTGAGTTTATTTCCTCACTCTTCTTGTCTTAACTTCCAACAACGTATTGATTCGTCTCTGGTTTGGTTTCAAAAAGTGTGTCTGTGAGAGAGGCTTTGAAGTAGCTGAGAGATTATATTCTCCTGGTCTCTTCTTGAATTAGGGAAAAATTTTCAGATGGTCAATGCATGTTTTGTTTCTATGTTTTATGTTTTTTTTTGTCTCTTTTTGTGATGTTAAATGTATTTTTTATTCATGAGTTTTTGTTCAACAAATTGATACTCTTTAAGTGTTAGTGCTCTGTGTGGGCTTTTTTTTTCTTAGGGTAATTCTGTTTCTTTTTCTTTTTACTTGTTTGCAGACAAGGAAAACTTGTGTCTTTATGGACTTCCTAACGAGACATGGGAGGTTAACCTTCCTGTCGATGAGGTCCCTCCCGAGCTCCCTGAACCAGCTTTAGGCATCAACTTTGCAAGGAACGGAATGCCTGAGAAAGACTGGATTACCTTGGTTGCTGTTCACAGTGACTCTTGGCTCATCTCTGTTGCCTTTTACTTCGGCGCACGTTTCGGGTTTGGTAAAAACGAGAGGTAAAACATTCCTTCTCTGCTCACTGTTCTATCTTCTTGTGTCTACACATGTTTGGTTTAACTACAATGAACCATTATCATAGCTGCAATCTTCTAGCATCCTTGGTACAACTTAAGTTATCTTGTCTAAGCAAAAGTGTTGTGAATTAACTTTATTGAGATATATAAAATGCAAAGTTCATGTGTATCTCTAGCTCATCTCTTGAACGTAACAGTCAGAGCAAAGTGTTTTGTCTTGGCCTGCCTCTGAGCGTATTAAATTTTGTTTCAGGAAGAGGCTTTTCCAGATGATTAATGATCTCCCAACCCTGTTCGAGGTTATAACTGGCAATGCAAAGCAATCCAAGGACCAATCTGCTAACCTCAACAACAGTAGCAGAAGCAAACCTAGTGGTGTCAAGGTATATAGTTAGTAGCTTCTGTTTTTTTTCCTCGGAGTCTATCTTATATGTCTTAACTCTATCTCCCCATGCAGCCTCGTCAATCTGAGTCTCACACGAAGGCTTCAAAGATGTCTCCACCACCAAGAGAAGATGATGAGAGCGGAGAAGATGAGGAAGATGATGAGCAAGGTGCGGTTTGTGGTGCGTGTGGAGAGAACTATGATGACTTCTGGATATGTTGTGACGCTTGTGAGAAATGGTTCCATGGAAAATGCGTGAAGATCACACCTGCCAAGGCTGAGCACATCAAACACTACAAGTGTCCGACTTGCAGTACCAGCAAGAAGATGAGAGCTTGAAATGAAGGTGATAATAACAGTAGGGACTGTGAAAGAGGATAAAGTTTTCACAGTTGTATGAGGAGGAGAAGAAGAAGAACCAAAAAAGGCTTTTGATTGTGTAGTCTTAATGGGAACAGCTTTGCAGTTAGTTATGTCTTTGTGCTTTTTTATTTTATTTTATTTTGCTGTTAATGTTTAAATTCTATGACTAATCTGTCTTATGTTTCTGGAAAATTCTGTCTAGTCTGTTAATTAGTTTTTTTTTTCTCTTTCTTAATATAATAACACAACTATTGAAATAAATAAGAGTGCTCAAATTTGATAGGGGAATTACAACTGTAATATGCTATGATTGAATTATCTTTTCATGTTGACAGAAAAAAAAGAAGTTTCTTTTCATGATTATAGCTGTATAATTGCTCTGAGAAAATGCATTAGTTCAAAACATCGGAAACAGTTATTAAAACTATGTTAAAGCATAGTAATTATATCCTCTTTTGATATATTACATTCGAAATCATTTTATTTTGAGCAATTTCTCTATAATCATTTTCAGAAATTTCTATAAAAACTAACTAGATTTTGACCCGCGCTTTCCTTTTATAAAATATATTATTTGTTTGTAATTATTGAATTTATTTATTTTAATAAAATTTTCTTTATAATAAATTCGACACATAGATTATCTCTGGTAAACTATGTATTTCTCTAATTTTGTTTTATTCGCTCTTCAATCAACATATTTATTTGGCTTGTTGTTAAAATAAATGTTTATAGACTTTGATCTCTGCACCTCCGCGGATGTATATTTTTAAAAAAATATGATGATATTTGTTTTTCATGTAATTATTAGGGTTTGGCAAAATGAATCCTAGGAACAGAACTGATACCAATCCGTAAATATAGTACCAAACCTGAACACAAATTGATTAAATATTCGAATTATTCAAAATTTTGTTAGTTAGAGAACCGAATCGGATCCGAACCAAAGTATTAGTGTACCTGAATTTATCTAAAAATAGATTTATATACTTATATATTAATTATTTTTATATTTAACGTATATAAAACATCAAGAATGATACTTTTAAATTGGTTTAAAATACTTGAAAATATATATAGATAGTCAAAAACAAATATCTGAAATATTTAAAGTATACTCAAATCACCAAAAATACTTAAAATAATTATTGATTTCGTATCCAAAATTTTAAATCAAACCAATTGATATGTTAATCTTAGGTATTCTGACATATGTTATTTAAATTTATAGGTAATATATTACTTTATTTATAGATTTTGAGAAATTTAAAATATATAGTGATTTAAAACTTTAAAAATAATTTAAATAGGTTATCCAAACCCAAACCAAACCCGCAATGATCCGAATCAAACTCAAACAAAAATTTAGGAACATCCTAATAGGACTGAAATCTTTGACCTAGAAAACCCGAAATGCAAACCGATCAGAACCAAGCCCGTATGGATGTCTGAAAACCTATCCTTAGTCATTATTATATATCGTATAATTTCATCATATAATTAATCGTATTTTATATGTACCATCATATAAATAATCATATAATTAATAGTATTTAATATGTATATCATCATATAAATAATTACATATATTATATTTTAAAAACTTAATATGAAATATAAAAACCATAATTTGAGTTGGTATTTCAAATTGGGCTTTATATTGTATTTTTCTTATATATATTGACAACATTCTTTTATAATGGACTTAATAACTTAAGCCCATTACTTTTTCTGTTTAATACTACAATCCATGTTTCCAAACAAAATTAATTTTTTTAAAAAGACTACAATCCATGTTTCCAAACACAACAAATTTTTTTAATACTCTTATCCAAGTATCCAAACACACCGAAATTGTACTTCAGCTTTAATAAGATAAGATAATACACGAAACAAAAGGCCCAATAGTGATGATAAAGCCCATATATAAGCCCATGAAATATCGTAAGAGAGTAGAAGTCAGGAGAAGGTACGGTCGCAGGTGGAGGAGACTAATCGATTAAAAATGGCGAAGCCTCTGGGTACTACCGGCGAGTTTTTCCGGCGAAGAGATGAATGGAGGAAGCATCCGATGCTATCCAACCAAATGAGACACGCTCTCCCCGGTCTCGGAATCGGCGTAGCCGCCTTCTGCGTGTACCTAGTCGGTGAGCAGATCTACAGCAAAGCTTTGGCTCCTTCCAAATCATCTCACCACAAACAGAATCAGCCTGCTCCCTCTCACTGAATAGCATCGATCAGGTACGTCGTTGATGATTGGTTCATCTTGTAACCCGATTTTGTAAATTTTATTCGTTTTGATTGGAGAGAGATTAGTCGATGTTTTGTTGTGTTACATTGTTGTCTGAAGACTAGTCGATGTTTTGTTGTGTTACATGCGATCAATCATCGCTTCTGCGTCTGTACAACTAAAGCGTTCTGATCTGATTGCAGATGCTCGAAATAATGGGCTTAAGATGAACTCAGAGGCTTCTTCTCGGTTACTATTTTTCTTCGTGGACTGTCTTAATAAATCTGTTTGTTGTGTTGGACACAAAGAATTTGATTCTCTGTTGAATTATAACAGCTTGTTGGCTCAAAGTTTCTCTTTTGCATCGCACATGTAACATTGTTTTTGGAGTAACTTACATAAAAAGACACTTTCTGAATTATTTTTGCGTTAAAAGACACAATACTGTTTTCACACACTTTACAGTGACAGCTGTATTATTCAGGACGAAAATAACCTTACTTTTGGCTAAAGAGAAGAGTGTTCTTTTAAAGAGACAACTGTAACGAACCTTAGTTAGTATCTGGTTGTATTTAATAATAAAGTTATAAACCAAAAAAGTAGGTATATGGGTTTATATGAATAGTTTGTGGGCGTTAGATCAATTTAAACACATTAGATCTAACGGCTATGAAGAAGCATGCCTTTTAAAGTGTAATTAATGGGTTTCGAAGGTTGAGAAAGTACGTGAGTTGCGGTCAGAAGAGCTATGACCAGACAAAGTTTGGTTAGCATATATATGATCATATGCTGGTTGGATGGGAGTATTGTGGTCAGGTGATGAGTGGATGGGAGGTGTGTGGTCACTCAATGTGTGGACAGCCGGATGTTGTGTGGTTGGACGATAAGATGTGGCCAGACAAGTTATGAAGTAGTAGTGGAAAGATGTAAGGAGGGTTCTGGAGTGGGGTGTGGTTACTCGATGCGTGGATGGGGGTTGTATGTTTGGGAGATGAGATGTGGTCATACGAGTTGTGAGGTGGTGGTGGAGAGATGGTTCTAGAGTGGGGTGTGGTCACTCGATGCGTGGATGGGGGTTTTGTGGTTGGGAGATGAGATGTGGTCATACGAGTTGTGAAGTGGTGGTGGAGAGAAGGTTCTAGAGTGGGGTGTGGTCACTCGATACGTGGATGGGGGTTTTGTGGTTGGGAGATGAGATGTGGTCATACGAGTTGTGAAGTGGTGGTGGAGAGATGGTTCTAGAGTGGGGTGTGGTCACTCGATGCGTGGATGGGTGTTGTGTGGTTGGATCTCCGGGACGAAGCAAAGCGGCGGAAGCAAAAACTAATCTTCCATAATTCGGAGATTGAATTCTTACTGTGAAATGTTGTTTGATTTGGGATTTACAAGGATGTGTGAACTCGATTTTGGGATTAGAGTTTGTTTTGTGAGATTGGGTTAGATTTCCGGATCAAGAAATACAAACAAAGAGAAAGGGACTAACATTTGTTTTATGAGATGTTCTCGATTTGGAGTCTACAAAGAAGAACTAGAGAGCTGTTTTTTAATAAAGAAAACAGAGAAAAAAACAGAGAAAAGATTAAGGCTTTGTATCAGTTGCGAACAACAATTATGTTATGTGCAAATTTAAATATACAGAAACTAGAGTGAGGATTTATGAGAGTAATCAACAGAAAAAAAAATTAGATAAATTGTTGGTGTTGATCAAAACGAAATTGGATAGATTTGGTTAGAGAAAACAAAAAAAAAAATTAAACCTTGAATGTTAAAGATTTCCGGTGAAACTAACGAGAAAGATCTCACCATTTGTGTAAATTATGTTAGATTTAGGAGATATACAAAAATTTGACTTTCGTAGAACTGATTTTGCAGAACAATATAGTTTGGTTTCAATGGAGAAAAAGAGATTAGATTGAAATGAAAAAAAAAAAACGAAGTAAATTAATTGTTTTTAAAAAGATCGTCTAGTTAGAAAATCCAACCAAACACACAATCACATTAGTTGAGGGTAGATTGGTCAATTTGATAAGAGAAAGTGCTCTCTAAACTCAATGTGTCTCTTTGAGTAATTGAAAACTTAGAATGTGTCTTGTAGAGTAAATTTTTCTTGTTTTTGTGTAACTTGATATTGAAAAAAGTTCTCTGTTATTTGTTCAAAACAACCCCAGCCCATATACAGCTTCAGTTAGTTAAGACTGATCGTTTGAGCCTTATTAGTACTGAGATCTGCAACTGTTATGTTAGGTTAAGTGTATGAAATCCAGTTCTAGTTGGTTTACATTGTCAACTAATAGAAAAAATAATAATTTATACATAATATATGGACTCATTCGATTTTCTCTTTTAGTGTGTGAAATCCAGATATACCAAATGATTATGATCTGAATACTGTATACTGAATCCAAATTTACGTTCGTTATAATTTTCTATATACAAAAGCGAGACAAAATTATGTATATTGAAACTATTAAGCTTCTGACAAAAAAAAACACTGGCTGAAACGTATTATTTTTTGTCTGTTTTAAGAAAAAGATATGATTTGTTCTCGTGGGGTAAAGTAGCTAAGTAGCGTATGATTCATCTATGTGTTCATAGGTGATATTAAATCACTTTGTTTGTAAGTGTGGTTGAATTTCTTTTGGTTACAAATCATGTATTACTTCTTTGCTTAATGATAAATTGAAGTTGAGCTATAAAAAACATGATTGAAACACACAAATTGAACAGTCCTACCAAAATAGCAGTGATCTTTTGATCATCATTTTCAATAGTATGGTTTTGAACCGTGTATTATATACACTATATGCAAACTTATCTTATGTATTGTTAGTAAAAACAAAAATAGTTACCTCAAGTTTCAAGGGTGCATAATCTAGCTCACTAAACACAATATTAGATTAAAGGCAAAAATAACTTAAACACCCCCAAACTAATTTGTTGCCTTTCTGGTGGCCTGTAAATTTTTTGTATGGGCCAGTCCAAACTAATTTCTGATATAATTACGGAAGTTTGAAGGAAAAAAAAAAAAAAACTTAAACACCCCCACAAAAGGAGGATACACACACAAAGCTGTCCAGCACTAAAATTGGGTTTCAAGAAAAGAAATGACCAAAACAGATTTTAATCAATGGTTACCTAATTCCTGCTAATTCCTAATCATCCATTGACCCTTCTCGTCTCCCTGTTTCTCTCTCCAGATTCTTGTTATTTAAGCAATTGGTGATTCAACCTCCAATTTTTATCCTTGGCAGACCGAACTTTAAACCACAACACCTGCTTGTGGTTTCACCGGAAAATCAGATCTCAGCGGCTTTCATCGCTGCATTTTCAAATGACATCAGCGTTTTTGAATATTGGCAGCTACCTTTTCGTCTTCTGCTTGTCCTTCTTAGCAACATTGACTTCACCTGCTGGAGCCAATGTTGCTGTATTCGACGACTACTGGACACAACGTCAAAGCGATGCATTGAAACAAACCATGGCCTCTTTCGATCCTAATCCTCTTAATGTCACCGACCATTTGAATTACCATGCCGCTTTGTGAGTTCTTTAGTCTCTATTAGTAAAATTTTAAACCTAACGTCCTAAACAAGTAACCTACTTAAACAATTTTTTTCCCTCTTTAACAGAGCGATGGACGCCACGGAATCTGTCAACAACACCAGGAGAGAGCTTTCACAGGTGAGAAATGGTCGGAAACTGCGAAAGAGAAGCAGGAAATGCGTAGCTTACAACCCCATAGACAAATGCTGGCGATGCAACGGTGACTGGGAGAAGAACCGTAAGAAACTAGCGGACTGTGTGCTCGGATTCGGCAGGAAAACCACCGGAGGCAAAGACGGACCTTTCTACGTCGTCAACGACCCCTCCGATGACGATCTTATCAACCCCAAGCCAGGAACGCTAAGGCACGCGGTGACGAGAGACGGACCGCTTTGGATCATATTCGGAAGCAGCATGATCATAAAATTGCAACAAGAACTGATCATAACGAGCAATAAAACGATCGATGGACGAGGAGCTAGGGTTTACATCATGGAAGGTGCTGGATTAACGGTGCAGTTTGTGAACAATGTGATCATACACAATATTTATGTCAAGCACGTTGTTCCTAAGAGCGGTGGTTTGATCAGAGACTCCGAGCAGCATATAGGGCTTAGGACGGTGAGCGATGGTGATGGAATCAGTTTGTTTGGTGCAACTAATGTCTGGATCGATCATGTCTCTATGACAAGATGTTCAGATGGTATGATCGATGCGATTCTTGGCTCCACTGCTATAACTATTTCCAACAGCCATTTCACCGACCACGAAGAGGTAAGAAATAAATTGTCCCGAAATATTAAATGTTGTAGAAAATGTAGGAAATATTTTAATATTTTTCTTAAAAAATGATTTGGGAAGCTATACTTATATATTGACTTAAAAAAAAAACCCTCGAAATGCAGAGTAATACCTCTTTTTTGACCCTTCTTTGAATTTGGTTGTGTCTGAACAGGTGATGCTATTTGGGGCAAATGACAAACACGTGATCGACAAGAAAATGCAAATAACAGTTGCGTTCAACCACTTTGGCAAGAGATTGGATCAAAGGATGCCTCGTTGCAGATTCGGAACGATCCATGTGGTGAACAATGACTACACACATTGGGAAATGTATGCAATTGGTGGAAACATGAACCCTACAATCATTAGTCAAGGCAACCGTTTCATTGCTCCTCCTAATGAACGAGCCAGACAGGTTACAAAGAGAGAGTACACGCCTTACAGTGCTTGGAAAATGTGGAATTGGCAATCAGAAGGAGATTACTTCTTGAATGGGGCTTACTTTGTGCAATCCGGAAGACAAAATGCATGGAGCCCTAAACCGGTTAACCCTGTCCCAAGAAAGTTTGCCATACGACCTCAACCGGGAAAAATGGTCCGTAAACTCACCATGGATGCAGGAGTACTTGGCTGCAAGCCGGGTACAGCATGCTGATCAAAACTACCATTTTGTCCCCTTCCAACAAACAGGCAAAGCTTTGTAGTTTTGCTTGTTTTCCAAGAAAAAAGAGGGGAGAAAGAAAGCAAAAGGAATGTTTTTCTATGAGTGGGATTCATTATTCTTTATTAGAATTCAGGTTCATTTTCATGTGGAAAAAAAGAAAAAGAAAAATACCTTTTAGATCTATATAAAATCTCTCTCTATTTTTTCGTTAAATCTTTTTGTCTTGTCTCATGTGTTGATGCTTCAAAAAGGAGATAAAAATTTGGCATTAATTTGGTCAGTGTCATTAGGTCTTTGTCGTTGTTTTATCACAAAATTATAATGAAATTAGAACTAAAATATAAATCATTATCCTTCATGCAATAGATATCTCTATTGGTTTAGGAGAACTTACTGGTTGCTCTGATAATGCCTATTTCCAAAAAAAATTGTTACAATGAGACTAAAATAACATTAAATTAATAGAAGTTCACACTGCTCTTTGGCTACAAAGAGCAAGATCTCAGTAATGTCTCTGACCATAGCTCACAAGAACAAGAAAACAATAATTGTATCAATTTATAAAATAGTGATCAGACTCTGGTAATAACAAACAGGATATTTGATGGATTCAACAGAAAAAACAGCATCATATGATTTTGTTTCAAGATCATGTATCACCAGTGTTCTACCAAGATATCTTTTTTTTGTTGAAAAATATGTTCTACCAAGATATTGAGGACAAAGCAGCAACTTCTTCTTCTTCCTCCTCTCCCAAAGTGCAAGTGGCAAGAACGGGATTGCGATATGTATATCAAATTGCAATGAAGTCAACGCCAAATCTATGGAACACAGTTTGTTCCATGTCTTGTTTCCTGAACTAAACAACCATATCACTTGCTCGGACTTCTTCTTATGGGATACACACAAGCGGTTATCAAGGTTGCACATGACAGTGTTGTAACGATCTACGTTGGGAAATGGAACGCTAGATATGACTTGAAAAGTTTCGGTGTGAAGATCCAAAGAAATAACTCTGGTCTCTTTGCACTGAGTGAACCAATGAAGTTGCCCATCTACATACAAAGGATTATGGTATTTACTAATCAAATAAGGAGGAGAGGCAGTGGTAATATACCTCCAAGTATTAGTGCTAAAGTCAAAAACTTCGCATGTAGTAGCTTCTTCTCGCCCGTTATATAGCGAAACAGGCTTGTATATGCCCGTGAACTTGTCCTTACCGAAACCAACCCTATAGTTTCGTATACCTCGCTGTAAGTGGCAGAGAGGACGAGGAAGAGTCCGATGCCATCCAGTGGCGGGATTGGCAACAAGACAAGATATATGCGAACGGTAAAGACAAACGAGACCGTCGCAGCTATTCCTACAGACTGAGTAAAATATGTTCTCCCAAGAAGTAGGGATCTTAACCGATGATAACGAACCTGACACCAATGTTCTTAGAGATTCTATATTTGTGTCTTTAACATCGGACGAGTGTACGCCTACCATGAGGACATCTGGATCTCGTGATTGCTCACGATGATTTAACTGACTCTCTTGGAAGTATCGTGATTCTATTGTTGATTGCCATTGCTTCGATACAGCCTTGAATCTTAGCAGAGATTTCACCGGAAGCATCTCCATGATGCGCTCTACGACATCGTGGAGCAGCGGTTCCATGCTGGAGCGTTGTCGTTTAGACGTACATCGTTGTGTTGATGAAGAGAGAGATACATAAAGTTTACTTTATATCCAAGTAACCTAACAAATCAATAGGATAACTCTCCAAGGGTAAAGTTTACATATATCTTAACATTTTTCCATTTTTTATAAATGTAAATAAATCTCAATGTTCATTGAATGATAAATCCACGTGTGTATTTATATTCGGGGACCAGTCTGTAATTGCAAGAATTAAAGGTGGCGAAGACGAAACAATAATATTTGGGGACTATTTTGTAATATTAAGAATTGAAGGTGTCGAAAACGAAAAAAAGTATAAACTATCTTTTGTCTCCGTCTCCTCGAGTCCTGTCTCTGAGAAGAAGAGTGTAAAAAGGAAGCGCCTTTTTTTTTGCCTCTGTCTTAATTTCACAGAGGAGACAAAAAGCGATGTCGCAACTCTTATCTTCTCCTCTGATGGCTGCAAGTTACAATCCTTTTGCTAGCCCTCGCTTTCTCTCTTCGTCTTCTTCAGTACTCGTCCCCGGCGGCGGCGGCGGTCTCGCCGTGAAACGACATGGACTAGCTTCGAAACCGGTGAGGAAGTTGAATCTCTCGGTGAAGTCCCGGCAGACGGATTACTTCGAGAAGCAGAGGTTCGGTGACTCGTCTTCTTCTTCACAGAACGGTGAGTCTCGTCTCAAAAGTTTACGACTTTAGGGTTTTAGCTTGTTTTAAAGTTTCGAAATTTCGAAATGGGTACTCTTAAAGTTTGCTACTTTTAGGGTTTTAGGTTGCTTAAATCTCGAAATTTCGAAGCTTGATATCAAAAGAGAACTGTTAATTAGTAATAGAGCTTGTGTGTGAAATGTTTATTTTGATTTTGATTAGGTGAAGGAGCACCGGCTAGGTTTTACGTGGGTCATTCGATCTACAAAGGGAAAGCTGCGTTAACAGTGGAGCCAAGAGCACCGGAGTTTGTGTCTTTAGACGTTAGTCTCTCTCTATCCCCAAAGATCAAGAGCCACTAGTTGTATAGTACAGATTGTGATTTGATTCCGTTTACTTATTTTGCAGTCTGGAGCTTTCAAGTTGTCGAAAGATGGGTTTCTACTGCTTCAGTTTGCTCCTGCAGCTGGTGTAAGGCAATACGATTGGAGCAAGAAACAGGTTTTTGTTTCATCCTTTTTTTAACTTACAGATGATCCCTTGTGCTACTGTGCTGAGGTTATCTCACTGGTTTTGTTTCTTCGTATGATAAATCTGGTAGAGATGGTTTCTTGATGTTGCAGGTGTTCTCATTGTCGGTTTCAGAGATTGGAACTCTAGTTAGCCTAGGCCCGAGGGAGTCTTGTGAGTTCTTCCATGATCCTAACAAGGGGAAAAGGTAAAATCAATCATTATATGAGGAATAGTATTAGATGTAATCTTGTTTTGACTTGCGTGTGTTTGTTGTTTGTATATAGCGATGAAGGAAAGGTGAGGAAAGTGTTGAAAGTTGAGCCTCTCCCTGATGGTTCTGGCCACTTCTTCAACCTAAGTAAGTTAAACATAATCTTCTCCTTGATTCTATTTTGTTAAAAAAGTTTAGAACTTGGTCTCTTATGGTTTTCAACCTTGGTTATAAACACAGGTGTTCAAAACAAGCTTTTGAATGTTGATGAGAGCATTTACATACCAATCACTAGAGCAGAGTTTACTGTTCTGGTCTCTGCTTTCAATGTAAGATTCTGAAAATCTCTTCTTTTTTTATTCTTACATAACTTGTCTTGTGTCCATATTAGCATCTGTACTAAACTCGTTTTTCTTTTCTTTTCTGTAATGGCAAGTTCGTCTTGCCTTACCTTATAGGCTGGCACGCATTTGCGAACTCCATCAAACCAGAAGAGACAAACCGTACGAACAACGCTTCACCTAACTATGGAGGAGACTATGAATGGAATAGATAGATGAATTTTCTAAGGGCCATAGGAGAATAATCTTATCCTTGTTTGCGGATAGTGTTCTTGAAGAATGTTCTTTGTTCGTAGCTAGCAGAATAGACTAAAAGTAGTGCTTTGCTTTTTTGACCAAACGTGGAAATGAAAAACAAGATCTTTTGTGTTACGCTCCGTTGTATTGTATCTCAAAACATCAGTTGATTTGTCTTGTCTTATTTTAGCTGTTTTTGATATTAGAGCAAATGTCAAAAGTGATTTTAACTCCAAAGTACAAGCTATATATGAGCCTAAAGCTCAGGGCTTTGAGAAGAGGGATGAACACAGCAGAACACGGAAAGTCTTTCTCTTTAGGTGACATCACTCTCTTTACTTGGTTTGGTTCTAGATTCTGTCCGGTTAATGGTACAATTAGTTATTTCGGTTCAATTCAACCCTCTCAACCTAAAGTACATATAAATATTTTTTATATTGGTTACAAAACGAATTGAATAATATTTTTCTCCAAAGTCGGTCAGTTAATCAAATTCGTACTATTTTTTAGTTTATAAAATTGCAACTACAATATTATATTATTCGGGTTTAAGCGTTTTGGTTGACGGTCCCCTAACGGTTAATTCCGGTTTAGAAGCTGCTTGCTCGTCGAAAGGCCAAAAAAAAAAAAGGAAAGCCGACAACTTTGAAGATATGTCAGAAGAGCAAAGATCATTTATTACTGCGTACTATATACGTAAGAGTTCCACCAATTCATTCTCTCTCTCTTTCTCTCATCGCACGGTGAAACCCAAGAACCGGCCCCCACCGTCGGTCATCGCCTCCACACAGATGTTCTCTTGAAAACCTCTTCCTTTAATCGCCAGCTTATTATTACTCAACAAACAACAAGATCTGTTTTTTTCACGGTATCCATTTCATCTCTCATCGTTGTAAACACTTACTGGATCCGTAGATTAAGCTGTTCTTGTGAATTATGCGACTTTAAACTGCTTTTTAGGTTCAAGTCTTAGTTTTTATGTTACTTCTAAGATGCCTAGATTACAAAGGTCGTAACTTTGCTGATTCGAATCTGTTACATGTTAGTTAGCATACCCAAAACCTGCTGAAACATCAGTTCATGTGAACATGTTTTAGATTCACAGAAGTTTTCAAACTGTGGAACATCAGTTTATGTGAATAGATATTTATTTAGTAGAAGGTTCCATGATTTACAGAACATTATTTAAATCTAAGTTTTCTATCTGACAAAGGTCGTAACTTTAACATGTGGGTTTTCATTTGATAGGGTTAGATAGAGAGGGAGGATGTCGACACCAGCAAGGAAGAGGTTGATGAGGGATTTCAAGAGGTTGCAGCAAGACCCACCTGCTGGTATCAGCGGTGCTCCACAAGACAATAACATCATGCTCTGGAACGCTGTCATATTCGGGTATCATAGATACTACTTGTTTTTGTCTCTCCATAAAATTGTAGTTTTTTTTTTGTGTACTTAACGTACTTGTTTTGTGGATTCGCAGGCCTGATGACACACCATGGGATGGAGGTAAGCTTATGTTGCTGCTACGATCACGTCTCGTTGTAGTAGTTATTTCTTATTGCTTTTGGTTGATTTTCTTATTGCTTTTGCTTTGATTCTCTCCCTTGTTAGGTACTTTCAAACTGTCACTGCAGTTCTCTGAAGATTATCCTAATAAACCTCCAACAGTTCGTTTTGTGTCACGGATGTTTCATCCAAATAGTAAGCTATTGAGGAGACTTATCTCTCTTTTTTTCTTCTTCCACTTGGTTGGTTGATGTTTAGCTGTTGGCCTCAATTCTCTGCTTTGCAGTTTATGCAGATGGGAGTATTTGCTTGGACATTCTGCAAAACCAGTGGAGCCCTATATATGATGTTGCTGCTATACTTACCTCCATCCAGGTAAAAAATATCTAATATGCCTCCCCTACCAGCCATTTCTTTAATATTCCCTTAGTAGAGCTTGAAAATGACTCTTCTTCTATGTTATTTGCAGTCGCTGCTCTGTGACCCTAATCCGAATTCTCCTGCAAACTCGGAAGCCGCTCGGATGTACAGCGAAAGCAAGCGTGAGTACAACAGAAGAGTGCGCGATGTTGTTGAGCAAAGCTGGACTGCTGACTAGTTGTGTTGTTTGTTTGTTGTAATCTTTGTAACTCTCTCCTACTCTCAAAATGTCACCTTTAAAAGCAACAAACTTTCACTTATCTTTTCCATTCATGTCTTTTGTGTTTTCAAAACTCTTTTAGTGTGTGGAGATTTATGATCTTCCTTGAACCTGTTTCTTGCTCTCTTTGTGTATGAACTGGTCACAAAGTCGGTCAGGTCAAATTGGTATTTTCATAGTTTTCAAAATTACAACTATTTTTCTTAATTGGTTGACGGTATAGTTCGTCGCCCAAACGGTTTAATCCGGTTAAGGAGACACGCGCTTCGTTGAAAGTTCAAAAGCAAAGCCCACGACGACTTTAGGGATATTTTTATATATACAAGTCAGTCAAGAGGAGCAAAAGATCGTACTATATACAGTCGTAAAAGTTTTTCAGACCTCAGAATGATGAAGTCAGAGGGGAGGATGTCCACGCCAGCAAGGAAGAGGTTGATGAGGGATTTCAAGAGATTGCAGCAAGACCCACCTCCTGGAGTGATCGGTGCTCCGCGAGACAATAATATCATGCACTGGGACGCTGTCATATTTGGGTAACATAACAAGTACCATAGATACTACTGGTTTTTTAGTCTCTCCATAAATAATAGTTCTGTCTACTTACCCTTCTTGTTTTGTTGGATTTGTAGGCCTAATGACACCCCATGGGATGGAGGTAAGGTTATGTTGTTCTTGGGATGTATGATAATATCTATGTAAATTTTTTTTTTTGTAATTTTGGAGGTCTATAATTTTTTTCAAAAATTTCGGAGATCTGTTGCAAATGTGTTGGTTTTTTTATTGCTCTTGGTTGAGTCTCTTACTCTCTTGTCAGGTACTTTCAAACTCTCACTGCAGTTCTCTGAAGATTATCCTAATAAGCCGCTAAGAGTTCGTTTTGTGTCACGGATGTTCCATCCAAATAGTAAGTTAACATAGAGAAAAAAAATCTCTTTGCCTTCCCCTTTGGTTGATTGTTAGCTTTTGGCTCAAGTTAACGTTATTCTTCTCTAAAACCTGTTTTGCAGTTTTGGCAGATGGGAGTATTTTCTTGGACATTCTGCAAGACCAGTGGCTCCCTATATATGATGTTGCTTCTATACTTATCTCCATCCAGGTAATATATCTAAATACCTCCTACCTGCATCTTTTGATTCCCTTAGAGCTTTAAATGACTCTCTTCTTTGGTATCCGCAGTCGTTGCTCTGTGACCCTAATACGGATTCTTATGCAAACTCTGAAGCTGCTCGGATGTACAGCGAAAGCAAGCGTGAGTACAACAGAAGAGTGCGTGGTGTTGTTGAGGAAAGCTGGACTTCTGACTGGTAGTTGTTTGTTGTAATCTTTGTAACTCTCTCCTACTCTCAGAACGTCACTTTTAAGCAACAAAAAAATGAGCATTAGCTTTCTTATCTTTTCATTCGTATCTTTTGTGTTTCCAAAATCTTTAGTGATTGGATGTTTTGATGTTCCTATGAAACCTAACATTCTTTAAAACATCTTTGTACCAAACCTTCTGAATTATTCTAGCTTCTTTTGTAATATATGTATTACGATTGTTTTACCCTTCTGATTAGATTTTAAACACACACTAGATCATGACCCGCTCGACCGAGCGGGAGTCAATTTTCTTTTTTATCTTTGTTTTTACTAAATGTTATATATGATCGCAATGTGTATTAATATAAAAATTTGATAAATAATAATGTATACTAATGTGTTTAAATAAGCAATGTTTTAATTACTAAATCTGATTTTTAAATTTTATGATAACGTAAAGTAGATTTTTATATTATTTAATATATATAGTGCTATATATTTTGTATTTTCAATATTTATTATACAAAACTTACATTGGGGTATTATTTATATGAAAATATGTGTAACATAATATATTTATATATTATATAAACATATGCACATCCGCACGGGTTTTATTTTTAAAATATATTATATATTGTTTAGTTTTATGTAGTATCGAGTTTGTATAATTCAATTTTTTTATTTAAAGAACAATATCAAAACTGTCTTTCGTATGTAAAAATAACACTTTGCAAGCGCGAGTTGTGTTTTTTTTATTGTAACACAAAATTTTATATAAAACTTATGTTTTTTGTACATTACGAAATTTAATTTTTTAAAATAATTATTACGTAATTTCAAAGTGAATTTTATCTCTAAAGTCTAATATATTTTGTGTGTAATGGTTCAAAGTATTTTCGATATATATTATATTTCAGTTTGGTTTGTTTTTAGTATTATTGTATAAGTATAATACTATACAATATTACTATTTTCTATATAATATATGAAGCTATGTGTTATTTGTTTTAGAAAGTAGATTAGGACCAACGTAGTTATAAGAATAATCATATCTTTATGTATATGTTATATGTCTATGACTTATCTACCTAATGTTATTAGTACTAATAAAATTAATATGGCCAATGAAAGTATACTGATCAATTTAAAATGAATTGTATAAGGTAATTATAGTACAATTAATATTTTTAGTATTCTTAGTATATATTTTATCTAAATCGACATGTAATAAATGTAAAAATTATATATGGAATATAGACAAAAAGAAGAACTGTATTTAAGGAAATACATCAATGCAAAGTTAGACTATGAGATATTTAATTTAAATATATGAGGTCCACTTTTAAAAGTCCACATAGAAAAAATTGTAATGTTCCTGTTTTAATAAGATAGATATATAAGCAGTAACTGGATAATTAATTATTTAATGTTATATTTTATGCTTAATTGTTAATTTTAATAAATAATTTTAATGATTCAGCAGATTTTTCATATTTCCATATTTTAAGTAATTTTGTTTATTTGTCATGATTTTAATAATTTTAATAGGTAATTTTATATTTAGTCATATTTTATACTTAATTATTAATCTTAATAAATGATTTAGTAATTTAGCTGATAATTTATCATTATTTTCAGAATAACTAAAAAATTCTAATGATAATATCATACTTAAATTTATATTATATTTATTTTGGTAAGATTGAAATACTATATATGTTTATATTATATTTGTTTTATTATATTAAACATGATTTATTTTAACATGTATATCCCATAAGATAGAAATGAAACATCTATCTTTTAAGATAATTTTTAACATAACCAAAATTACTCATTATGATAATTTCTGAAAAAACTGGCAAAAAATCAAAAACAACTTTTACTATTATTTACGAATTGATTTTTCCAATTTCACGTTAAAAATATAATGTTAGAAGTTTTATTATCTTTAATAAATAATTAGATTATATTTTTAATATATACTTACTGATAAATTAAAAAAAAATTATATTAATTCTAGAATCATCATTATCTAAACAGATTTTATATTATGTTATCCAAAAGTAATATTTTAAACATAAATATAAGTCCATGTATATATAGGAATGTTTTCAAGTTTCTTTATGTAATAAAATATATTTAAAAAGCATGAAGATAATTTAATAGATTTTGAATTGATAATATATTTATTTACAATTTTTTAAAAATTATTAAGACCGTAAATTATTAAATCTGCAGATACATGCAAAACACTTAGTCATATATATTCACAGACGAATATGATTTTGATCAGTTCGTAGGTCCATTCACATCAGTGTTGAATAAATTAATTTTAAAAATTTTAAAGTTCGTTATATACTATAAATTTCTTAAAATCTATAAACAAAATAATATATTACATATAAATTTGGATAAAAGATATCAAAATAAATAAATTTAACATATAAATTGGTTTAATTTAAATATTTGGATTAAAAATCAATAAATATTTTAAGTATTTTGGTATTTTGGGTATTTTTTAGTTATTTTAGACATTTATTTTTGGTTATTTGTTTATATTTTTAAGTGTTTTAAAAAAACTAAAAGTATCTTATGTATTTATGATATATTTAATATAAATCTATTTCGAATACATTGAGATATCCTAAATATTTTGATTTGAATTGACTTTAATTTTGTTTTTTTAAATATCAAAATTTTGAAACCCGTTTAATAATTAATTAATTTAGATGAGGATTTGATTGTGTTCAGTTTCGTTGTTAGGACTTAGGATTTAGGTTTTTTTTTTTTTTTACTTAGGTTTTTTTTTAGGATTTAGGTTTTTTGCGCAGCCGTAGATATGTACTTTAGTGGAGCAAAGATCTTACTATATACGTCGTAGGAGTTTTCGGACCTCAGAATGATAAACACCAGGATGATGTCGACGCCAGCAAAAAAGAGGTTGATGACGGATTTCAAGAGGTTGCAGCAAGACCCATATGATGGAATAAGCGGATCTCCACAAGACAACAATATCATGCGCTGGAATGCTGTCATATTCGGGTAACGGAGCAAGTACCATAGATAGATACTGAATTGTAGTTTTGCGTACTTAACCCTTCTTGTTTTGTGGATTTGTAGGCCTGATGACTCCCCATGGGATGGAGGTAAGGTTATGTTGCTACGATCACGTCTCTTGGGATCAATCGTTATAATGGTTTTCTTATTACTCTTTCTTGGTTTTGATGATTCTCTTGTTAGGTACTTTCAAACTCTCACTGCAGTTCTCAGAAGATTATCCTAATAAGCCGCCAAAAGTTCGTTTTGTGTCACGGATGTTCCATCCAAATAGTAAGTCATAGAGAAAACGAATCTCTTTGCCTTCCCCATTGGTTGAGGGTTGATTGTTAGCTTTTGGCTCACGTTAATGTATTCATCTCTACATGTTTTGCAGTTTATGCAGATGGGCGTATATGCTTGGACATTCTGCAAAACCAGGACTGGAGCCCTGTATATGATGTTGGTGCTATACTTATCTCTATCCAGGTTAATATCTAAATGCCTTCTCTTACCTGCATCTTTTAGTGCCCTTAGAGCTTTAAATGACTATCTTTATTTGGTATCCGCAGTCGTTGCTCTGTGACCCTAATACGGATACTTCTGCAAACTCGGAAGCCGCTCGGATGTACAGCGAAAGCAAGCGTGAGTACGACAGAAGAGTGCGTGATGTTGTTGAGGAAAGCTGGACTTCTGACTAGTAGTTTGTTAGTTGTTATCTTTGTAACTCTCTCCTACTCTCATAATGTCACCTTTAAGCAACAGCTTTCATTCATGTCTTTTGTGTTTCCAAAACTCTTATAGTGATTTGGACGCTTTGTATATATGTATTACGATTGTTTTGGACAAAATAATATTGGAGGGATTTTAAAACATGGAAAGTGTTACCATTTTATTTGTATATAGACATGCTTCCACTAAAGATGGTTATCAAAGTTAACAAAATTAGTTATCTAATTAGATTATTTCTAATTAGTTGCTCCTTGTGATAAAGAGACAGTCTTGCGGTACACGAGAGAGGATAAATCAATTATATGCTTCTGAGGTAGATCGCTTCTGAAGTCAGGAGATTCACCCTTCTTATAACATTTTTGCATACAAATCAAATCAGGGGTCATTGGGTAAACTAATTATTGGATGGTGGTGCACACAAGTACGAAGTCGGGAGTTTTTTTTATAAATGCATGTATATGATTCTGATCAGTTCGTATCTATTCACATCACTGCCTTGAGCCACGGCTACCAAGATCAGATGCAGCCTTAGCCGCACGCTCTAACGCACCCGATAGCCAGAGAGCTCCGCTGGAGAAGTAACTGCTATTGACAACACTAGTTGCAGCTGCTGCCGCGGTTCTTCCTGTAGCAGAGACGGCTGATTTTGCTTTGTCTGAAACCTGGTACTTCTGGTCGGTCAGTCTGACAGCTTCAACTCCGGCAAATATTTTGTCAGTGAGACCGATCCTCTGGTCTAGTTGAGATACTCTAGCCGCTGCTGCAGCCGATACACCGTGGGATTCGTCAAAGCCTTTAGCTTTGGCTAAAGCGTCTTTGCCCAGCACGAATCCGGTGGCTAGCATTGACTTCACCACTTCTTGAGCTTTTGTCACTGCTTCTCCGGCGTTGAACTCGCCTCGTTGGGGATGAGGCTACATGAGATCAAGCAACCAAACACAAAATCATCTTATGATCGAACTTTACAACATGGAGACTATAGTGAACCATAACTAAACTGCGATCCCGTGGCTTGTAGAAAGATAGAAAAGCAAGAGAGAGATTCATACATGTGAGTTTGTGTCATCTACAAAACCCCGCTGAGTGGCGTTCCAGAAGTCAAACTCCTCGTGATGCTGTCCCCAACGAGTTATGCAAACTCGCTGCTCCAATATGGTTGCCCCCTGAAGTTAAAAATCAAAGAACCGAGTGATTCGATTCTCAAGAGAACTCCAATAAAAAAAAAAGAGTGAATCAAATCCAAACAACAAACTTTACACTGAGTAAGACGGCAGTTTCCTGAGAGTAAGAATCCTTGAACATCACATACGCAGTGCACGCTTGCTCACCCGACCTTATCTCGTTAACAACGTAACAGAGTTTTTTATTCTTCTGAATCAGTGCAGAGAAAAAAAAAAAAGAAGGAATGAGTGATATCAAGTTTTGTTGGAAGTAAAACTCACCTGACAATATCAATATGTTGGATTGCACCAGAGAAGGAGAAGAAGTCGATGAGATCTTTCTCAGTAACGGCTGGAGATAGCCCAGTGACTTCCACACCATATCCATTTTCATGATCCATCTTGTTCAGTATTGCTACAGTATCCTGCAAAGCATAGCAACTTCGTCTCTTAGAAACCGAAAGCCTTATAGTTTCAGCTTCAATTAGACTTCGATAGACTGATCATTCTTCAGTTCGTGATCAAGCTTACGAAACTAAACGAAATCGAAATTCGTGAATACTATACTACGCATATCATCTTTTTGATTTCTACCGCATAACGATTTAGCTTCACATGATTCAGTTCCGGAACACAATCTCTAGCGAAACTAAACGAGGACGGATTGAAATTTGCCTCAAGAACTTCAGATCGTCGATTTTGACGTATCCTAACTATAGATCTAGAGAAGAACTTCGAAGGATCGAAGTTTACCTGCTGTTGACCAACTCGCACTCAGAGAAGCTTGAAAGAGAGATGACAGCGATGGACTGATGATTGAAGATAGAGAGAGTAGACAGAGGGAGTGATCAGGTAACCGAGGAGAAGCCGATCGTTAACAGAAAGTAAACCGCGACGCCTATACACGCCGAGAACCGTCGTCCGCTGCGATTTGCTTCTCAGTTCTCAGAGAATAATGAAACTAACGCAATTTTGTAAGTAGATACGACATCGTTAAGTTCGAGCAAGGCTAATGGGCCTTTACTATTTTAATGGGCTCATACTGTGAACGAATTTTATAATACATGTACATTAGGCCTAATATAGTTTTTAGATTACTATCCAGTCCACCTCAAACAAACAAGTAAACAACCAATAATCACAAACTTTAGTTGAAATAAAATTTTATTATACGTACAAGTAACATTTGGGAATAGTAATCTTTTTCTTAATTATCTACGTTTGTCATTCATATTATCGTTTGATTTCACTAGTTTTGGTAGAAGGATCTGCGTAGCACAAAAAAAAAGTAGAAGGAACAATGCGAACTCAGAGAAGACCGACAAAACTTGCAAACCATAGAAAGAACAATCTCATTATTTCACAAAGGTTTAGAAAATACTCAATGTGTCCGAACTAAAAACTTTAAGACAAAACCTTCAAAGATATAAAAAAGGTTTTAGACTAGATATAATTCAGCACTGAAGCTTCAATAGGTAGCTGGCAAAAATGCACATCCGGGCTGACGGTTAGCCAAAGGTCCATGGCATGAGAGGAACTGCAAAATGAACCAAGACATTGTCAAACTCAATAAACAAAAAAAGACGTTACAACAACCCAAGAATCAAAGATGTAATAATACAAATGAGATAATACCTTAGCATTAACACCATCAGGAACAACACGCTTCTCTTGCCTCAACTTCGTAAAATCTGCTCTGTTAAACTTAGTGAAACCCCTAAACAAAAGCAAAAAAAAAAAACATGATGAGCCGGCGAAAGGATTCGATCCTCAAATAAAAAAAACAATTTATAAAATTAATAAAATACCATTTCCTGCTGACGATGATCTTTTGACGACCAGGGAACTTAAACTTAGCCCTCCTCAGAGCCTCCTGAGCATGGTGACCATGAGCATCCTTACACCTCACAGACAAGAGCACCTGCCCGATCGCAACCCTAGCGCAAGTCCCCAAGGCCTTCCCGAAAGCACCTCTCATACCGGTCTGGAGCCTATCAGCTCCAGCGCACGAAAGCATCTTGTTGATCCTCAGGACATGGAACGGGTGGACCCTGATCCTCAGGTGGAACGCGTCTTTTCCCGCGGATTTCACCATGTACTTGTTGCAAGCGATACGCGCGGCCTCGAGAGCTTCGCTCGAGACGTTCTCCTTCTCCCATGAGACGAGGTGGACGCAGAAAGGGAACTCGTCGACGCCTTTCCTCTTCATGCCGACATCGTAGATCCTGATTTTGGGATCGGGGACACCACGGCAGTAGCGGGACTTCGGGTAGGGTTTGCCCTTGATCTGACGGTAACACCTAGCCGGTCCTAATAACGATTCGTATATAATCAGCTTACATAGTTCAAATAAATGAATCAGCTCCAGTTAACTACATTACTACAGGACACTAAACAATCAATTCGTGTCGGAAGAAAGCTAATAATCGTAGCATGGAGAAATGAGAGAGATCGAGAAGACTTACTTCTTCCCATGGCGTGACGTCTCTACTTTCCCTCCTCACTCCTCAGGCTGAAAACGCGGCTACTAAGAGAAAATGACTTTAATTTATATGAGTGATATTTGCTAGGTCAACTAAAAGGTTGTTAGCTTGGGCTAGAGAGAAAGCCCATATAAAATATAAATGAGCTTTGTTACGGCCCATATAAAATGTAAAAGAGTTAATTCCTTTTTCCTAATTATATTATTACCAGCCCCACGAGGTAGCCAATGGCTCCACACATGAACAGAGCACAGAGAGGCAAATCAATTTAGAAGTAAGTTGATGATATCATTCTCCTAAGGAGCAAAATTACAAATTAGAACTACACCAAAAAAATATTACAAATTAGAAACTAACTAGAAACTAGAAAGCATGAGGGCTGTATTTATTTTGTTACACACTGACAGACCTTTTGAAGTTGGTCGTTGAGGGGTTTGGGCCTTTATTGATAAATGGACTTAAGCCCACCTAAAACGACATCGGATTACAGCAAGTAGATACGTTTTTTTTTACCCGACCCGTTTAGTCGGACCTTATCTTCTTCCTCACACTAATAATACTCTGGACTCTGGTTGCTTTGGTCGGAATCTAAACACTATTCGATCAAACAGTTTGAGATGGTTTCGCAGATGATCTCGTGTCTATCTAAATCACCGTCTCTTCTCTGCATATCCGGTTCCAGGAGTTTAATTCCGCCGAAGACTTATAACCGCGGCGGTTTGAACCGGTTTTCTCCGGGATTTGCTAGCCAACGGTTATCTACGGTTATTCGGAAGAAATGGAGATCCTCTTGCATTTTCAATTCTGGAAAAGAAACTGGAGGAGAGGGAAAGGTAGCAGTTTCTCCGACACTTCCTGTCTGGTTTCCGACAAAAGTTGTACGATTTTCCTTCTTTTTTTCTTTTTAAATAAAATATTGTAAAAGTTGGTTGCTTTGATAGTTACAGGGAGGTAGCTTAGAGTGGCCAATACTTGAGAGATGGGAAGTGCCATGGGGATGGCAGACAGTTTCGTTAACTTCGCTTGCTTGTGTATTAAGGTACTCTCTGTTTTCTAGGTCATTAAAAGGGTAAATTAGGGTTTGATGTTTGATGATGACACATTAAGAAACTGCTTTAGAATAAAAATAATAAAATGTGATGGAGTGAGATTTAATATTTTGTTCCCAGGCAGTTTTGTTTTGACAGGATTAACTGAGATGGCAGCCTTACCGTATTTGGGAATCGACGCTGAGAAGCTTAGCTTGGACGAAAAGGCAGAGATTTTATTCCTGGATCAAGGGTATTCTAGTTACATAGCCTCAGTCTTTTAGCTCTAGTACTCTGTTAATAACAACTGAGTTGTTATTGAATGGTTAATCTTAATTAACTTTTGATCTTAACTACTTTGGCAGCATAACAACTGCAGTGATACTTGCTGTAATATTCACCGTTGCCAAAACCTCTGAGCCACTTCCTGAAGACATTTTGCGCTATGGTACTTTATTTATTTTTATTTTTTTCAATCAGTTCTGTCTTGCTCTTTTATTTGGACTTTGATCTTTTTGTTCAATCTTTAGATTTGAAACAGCCATTCAACTTGCAAAAGGGATGGCTCGTGTGGGGTGGAATAGGTCTGGCTGCTGCTGTTGGTGGTATTGCGTTAACAGGTGTTGCTTTATCCTTATTCAGCACAGAGACACCCGAAAGGGAGGTTAGGAGACTTTCACTATTATATTTAATGTTTTCTTTCCTTTTGGATAAATAGTAATGTGGCTGAGCTAGTAATGATGTTTTCAGGTAGACTCTTTGATGCAGCTTCTCCCATTAATTGGATCCTCAAACATAAGGTATCTATCTACGCAAAGAAAATAGAAACTGCTATTGTGCATCATCAATACTAGATTTTTATCATAAATGATTGTGCAGCACCTTGAGCTTAGTGGGGATAACTGGAATCCTTGCTCCGCTTCTTGAGGAGACCGTGTTCCGCGGATTCTTCATGGTCTCTCTTACCAAATGGTAAAAGGTCTTTTGTCTTCTTTTTCTCACTTGCTTTTGAACAAAGAAGCTAACTACATGTATGTTTTGTTCCGCATTTTAAGGGTCCCAACCCCAATAGCGATCATCATCAGCTCAGCTGCGTTTGCTCTTGCCCACCTCACACCCGGTGAATTCCCACAGTTGTTTATACTTGGTAAAGAAAAAAACATAGTGAAAACAAATAATCTTCTAATGTTTATAAACCACTTATATATATATATGCCTCTGTTTTCATCTGGTTTAGGATCGGTTTTGGGATTGACTTATGCTCAAACCCGCAACCTCATTACCCCGATGGTTATACACGGTCTCTGGAACTCTGGAGTTATTTTGCTGCTCACCTTTCTTCAGGTATGAAACTCATTGCTATGATCACTATACTACAATGTTAAAAGTACAGATTAACTCTTAACATAAGTTTTGTTTGTTTTTAAGGTCCAAGGGTATGACATCAAGGAACTATTGCAGGGAAGCTAGCTTTGCTGTCTCGTCTCTGTTCGCAGTTAACATGAGAATGCTTCATTACGTGATCGATCATCTTAGTACCAAATAATTCAAAACTTGATGTAATTAATATATTTAAAATATGACCATGGGCCAGTATCATTTTTATACCAAATTAAAATTTAGTTACTTCTAAACATGATCAACTATATTTATTGTCTTTTGTTTTATTTGTCGAATAAAGAAAAAAACTCGTAACTATATTTATTCACTACGACTAGATCGGCCAGTAGCATTTTAGGGGGGTAGCATTTTAGGGGGGTTAGTCGTGCTTGCGCATTATCATTCCTCGTACCTTCTCTCTATTATTGATTAATTTTCTATGTCCACTTCTTAGTGATGTTGCTTGTTTTTATTTGGGTTAATATAACGTGAAGAGATAAGATCGAAGGTTAATGTATACCGTGTTTAATGCTAATCGTGGACAGATTCTTAACAATCAGTGATCTCTACATTTGAGTCGTTGACCCTTTCTCGCAAAGCGTTCATTAGCGTAATAGTTAAATGTTAGTTTGTACACTAGTTGGCTATATATGTCTTAATAGTTTGAACCTGGTTTACATGTTCACATGTTGTAACGTGTACGTATATTATTCCTTCTCAATATTTCTAGTTGGTTAAGAATATTAGAAATGGATATCCCCTGGAAATAGAATCAAAGATGTCTTGCGAGTCTTTATTAATCAATGGGGATGGCTGACAATTATTTTTGATTATTATGATAAATTGGTTCCATATTATATTAAGTCTTTATTAACTTATCACGAAAACATGCTAGTAGTAGTAGTAATAAACAACTAATTA
The DNA here is from genome assembly GCF_000801105.2 of Raphanus sativus. Lineage (NCBI taxonomy): Eukaryota > Viridiplantae > Streptophyta > Magnoliopsida > Brassicales > Brassicaceae > Raphanus > Raphanus sativus. Next base: position 2,595,867 of record NC_079518.1, on the reverse strand, counting down.
ATCGAAACGGTGTTAAGAGAGGTTAGATCTGTGTTTTAATATAAATTTGAAGGCGACATGTCTTAATTATGCATTGCAGAAACGAAGAGAACAACAAAAAAAAATGGGACCAAAGGGCTGGTTTATCCTCAAGCTTTTGATGTTTCAGGGTCTTTTCATTTCATATTCCCAAGACCAAGAAGACTTTGATTTCTTCTACTTAGTTCTTCAGGTCTCTACCTGATCCAACCTACTTCAGCTATCATTTTATCGTTATTTTCGATAGTCAACGTGAATAACGTTTTTTTGTGTGTATCATATGCAGTGGCCAGGAGCCTATTGTGATACAAAACGTAGTTGTTGCTATCCAACATCAGGTAAACCTGCGGCAGATTTTGGCATCCACGGTCTTTGGCCTAATTACAATGATGGTTCATATCCATCAAACTGTGATCCCGACAGTAAATTTGATAAATCTCAGGTAAACAAACATGGTAATATTCCCCTTTTGTTTACATAACAATGATTTCTAAAATTTATTTTACGTATATGATCAATGAATATAGATAACGGATCTGGTAAGTAGTTTGAAAAAGACGTGGCCAACATTAGCGTGTCCGAGCAACGAAGGGTTCAAGTTTTGGACGCACGAGTGGGAAAAACATGGTACATGTTCTCAATCAGCAATGGACCAGCATGACTACTTCGAAAATGCTCTTAAACTCAGAGACAGAGCCAATCTCCTTGAAGCCCTCACAAACTCCGGTATATATATAAGCTCACTCTAATCAATGTATTATATTATTCATAAATATATATATATATTATTCATAAATATCTCTTTAATATTGTTCATAAATATATATAAACTCAATGACTTTTATTTTGTGTGGTAATTACAGGAATCAAACCAGATGATAAATTCTATGATCTTGAAAAGATCAAAAACGCGATAACAGATGCGATTGGGTTTACTCCAGGGATTGAATGTAACAAAGATCCCGAGCGCAACGACCAGCTTCACCAAATCTACATCTGCGTCGATACATCAGGAACTGAGTTTATTGAATGTCCAATTTTCCCTAGAGGAAGATGTCCGTCTAAACTCCAGTTTGCGAAGTTTTAATTGTATCTTTCTTTGAATGTGGCTTTCAAACAACGTTATCTCTTGTTTTGGAATCTTTTCTAAGTTTATCTTCTTTTCCTGAGTCCAAATTCACGCGGACTCTAAAATGTAATGTTTCATGTTACTTTATCTAAATTTAAATAAAATAAAAAAAACTTTTTTTTGGTCAGCCAGAAAAAACTTTGGTTTAATAGGATGTTTCTAATTAAATTATACATCAGTTATATTCTGATGCAATATAAGATTCATGAAACTCCTAACTCTTAAGGAACAACATTTAGTGGCGTCAGAAAATGGAGCTACCTCTAGAACCGGTCGGTTTGTTTACCCTTCTTAACCGAATTTGACTTATTTCTGTACGATAGTTTAGTTTCTCTTTTATAAACGATGATGTAACATCGTATAACATCTCCTATAGAGTTTGGAGGCATAAGTGTATAACGGATAAGCGAGCTCCTTAGATTGAGTACCAGTAAGATCCGTTTTAAGCCAATCGTAGTACGTAGTAGTGTATGTTTGCATGGACCGGTCTGCTTCTGATTCATACATTTACAAAAGCCAATCTGATTAAGCTTTGTATGTATGAATAAAGCGTATTATTTCTTTCCATATGGAGTAACTTGATCTTCTTAGTAAACTTGGACGGCATAAGCAGGACCTTCTCAAACTATACCATGTTCAAAAATATTAACGATATATATAAAATGCAATTCCATTTCAACCGTAAACAACATTTAATCAAAAGTTCCAATGGCATACGTACGTACGCTTGCTTCAAAACAAGAAAACACTCTACAATCGACATACATTGCCACAGATTAGAACATTGAGAAATGAAGATAAACGAAATTAGAGGAGAAATGTTTGATCTGATTTCTTAGGATCAACGACAAAAGCTTTGTCTAGAGAAAAAGGGATTATTTGATTAATAATGGACGAGATTGTGGGTATAAGTTATAACTTATAGTTATAAACTTATAACTGATGATTTCGTGTCTCTCAAAGCTTTAGCAATGTAGACATAAATGGTCACCAAATAGATAGCTAAAAAGCTTGTTCAAAAGGAATGGTTAGCCTTAGAGATCATATGGTCTCTTTGTTGGATAATTATGGAATTTTCCCTTCATAATCATAAATCCATGCCCTAAAGCTATGGCCCTGTATACTTATGATTTTTACCTTTCGCCGTTCCAACTAAAATTATAAGTGAATAAAGTAGAAAAATGAAAAAAACCCTTAACAAACTTCGTCTATTTCACTATATCCATAATTTTTTGTTAACAATTATACTATTTCAATATTTATATTTTGCACAACTTTTTTTTGAGAACTAATATTTTTGTACAACTAAATCGCTATCTTGCCGATCCAGTGGACTTGGCTCCACCTTCCATTTCTGATATTTTCCTTTCTCAAATAATTTAATTTGATTAAATTTGAACTCCTATTTTTATCCTATCTTGAATATACATTAATTTGCAAGTGTTAGTAGCAGTGTTGACAAAAGATTTGTTTTTTATTTTTACGAGAGTTAAACAAACTAGCAGTTTATGCAACTCATAAAAACAATATTTTAACATTTCTTTGAACATGAGATCTGCTACTTTGCATATGGTTTCGTGTGTTCTGATGTTCCTTATTCTACACAATACGAAAGGTAATTTTAATCTTGTTGCATTATCAATTATCTTCCTAAATTTATTTCCTCATATCTAACACATTCTTGCGAGTTTGGTATATATAAAACAATAGAGTTGGAAGCTGGGGTTGTGTGTGACTTTACAGATCAATTACCCGGAAAATGTGGCAACGACGGACGCAATAACTGCGTAAACGCCCTGCAAAAGAAAGCACTATTTCCAGAAAAAAAAATACGTTGCGAATGTTTTGATCATCCCACTGTCATCTTGGGTCGGAAGAAACACATATGCAAATGTCGACAAGATTGCTAAGAAACTGTAACACCGTAACCAAAATCTCTTTAGTAACAAAGATTTATGAGATGAAATTAAGAAGAGTATCCGGTGTTCTAAGAAACTCAGTATAATGTGTTTTAATTTGCATGTCCTCTTGTTTGATATTGGTTTAATGAGATAATTTAAATGGAATATTATTCAATTTTATGTAGATTTATTTACTAGGAATACTCCATCTGTTTTATATTAAGTTTTATTTTAACTTTTAAATTTTGTTTTATTATAAGTATCATTTTAAATTTCCAATGCAAATATTAGTTGAAGTTTCCAACTTTTATTCTTATTTTTAATTAATTAATAAATTAAATCAAACAAAAATTTATATTAAATAGGGGTAAAACAAAAAATTAATAATTTGTTTAATTTGTGTGTAAATACTTTAAGCTACACTTATTATAAAATATGAAACGAAATGAGTAAAAAGATGTAAATCTCGTGTTACCAGCATTGGAGTCCTTAAGATTATTAAACTATTTTTTTTGTTTTTTAGAATAGTTAAGGATTTTAATCTAAAAAGAATGTCCAATGATGTTTTTTATATTTGAATCCTTAGGAATAAAAAGAATTAGCAATATGATCAAATGTGTTTATGTTTTGTGACACTTTTCTTTGCTATAAAACAAACCAAACATAAAGGATAACTAGTAGATTCAGTAACATTTCTGATTGTCTCCTCTAGAGATTGGAAGAGATGCAGCAGGTGTAGTATCAACACGCTTTGCAGTAGCAGAAGTTTGATTTGTGTCATCTTCTGAACTCTTCTTTTTTTTGTATCTGGTCTGGCTGTTAGCCCAATGTTAGTGTCCAAATGATGGCTCACCACATCATCTGTTCCAATTTTATCTACACAGAATCAGAAATAACATTATGAATTCATAACAGAAAAGAGCTGTGAACGTTAAGGTATTATTACCTTTCTGACTTGCTTCAGCAAAAGGGTTACCAGTTACCACGATTGATGTCATCTTCTGATCTCTTCTCTGTATCTGATTTGGTTGCCAAGCCACTGCTACTGTCCAAATTATCCGTTTCAACGTTTACTCTTCCCACAGATTTCTCACCCATCTCAGTTTCTACACAAGAATTACAATTACATTATGAGAGCATAACTAGATTCAATTAAACAACAGATAACTTCCCACAGATTTCTCACCCAAGCCATAACTATGCTCCAATCTTTTATAGACAGACAGAGGATACCTTTTCTGGCTGTTTCCGGAAGAGTATCATCTCGTGGTGAAGATTCAGTAGCCACAACTTCAAGCTGAACATTTCCACGCAACTCGTACCTCTCATCAACATCAGTTATAGCAGCAGGTACCTGAGCTGGATGCAGAATGACTCATTGCTCTTCTGAAAATCTAGCAACCATCAAACAGAGTCCTATAAAGAACAAGGGATCAGAAGTTTCATGATGCTTAAAGAGAACGAACTCTGCTTTGAAATTTTCAAAACAACATTTATGGGGGGGGGGGGGAAACCTTGACCACAGAATCACCAAGAACATATCGTTTTTCAATACCAGATGCAAAAAGGGATAAACCTAAATGTAGATCATCTGCATCATCGCATAATTCACAAACCAGGTATTCTAATTCATAGGCAGGAAAACAAATCTCTTTTTTCTCTTAATATATATCAACCATTCCTGAAACCATTTCAATGAAGAAACCACGATACAGAAAGAACGAAACTTGTTTGCCCAAAAAAAAAAAAAAAACGAAACTTAAACTTGACGATATACAGAAAATCAGTGAAGAAAGATGAGAACTTTATACGAAGGATAGGAATTGGAAACATGCTAGGTAGGTACATCAAGAGGAAAACACAGAAGAAGATATTAGTTACCCTCCTCTAAGCACTATAGCACGCATAGGAAATTCTTCCAAACTTAACTCCTTGAGCTGATTGGAACCAACAGAATCTCAATTCAACGATTGATTAAAAGTTACCGACTTTATGTTAAAACAGAGTGCTCCGGTGCTCTTATCTCCGGATCAACTGGATTCACAACCGCCGCGTCTCCCGGTGCTCTTATCTCCTGTCAAAATCAAGAGCCCGAATCAGAAAAAAAAGGAACAAAAATTGAAGAAGAAGATGATGATGATACGGAAACTGAAGAAAAGATGATGATACAAATCAGAAAAGAAGAACGAAAGGGAACAAAATTGAATTGCCACCGCATTGAGGATCAAATCCTTAATTCCCTTAATAAAGGATTTTTCTTTAGCTACAGGAATTGTTTTAATATTTTTTTAATCCATTTAGCATAGGTATTAATGCTAAGGATTCTCTAACAACCAGCGTTGCAGGTGCTCTAAAAAAAAATCAGGTGCTCTAAAAAATCTAGATTTTGGATTACTTTTTTTTTATTTTTTCCTAAGACCATTTCCAATGGTTTATACTATTTTAGAGTAGATTTCACTCTAAAATAGTGTCACTCTAAAATAGAGTAGATTTTATATAAATAAAAAAGTTTCACTATTCCAAATATAGAGTGGGGTTAGAGAAGATTTTATTCTATAATAGAGTTTAGTGTGAGAAATAGAGTAGGGTTGGAGATGCTCTAAAAAAAACTAGAAATTTAGCGCGTGGAAAACGTTTTTCGTTGTCTTGTGCGCGTGGAAATCGTTGCGCAAATATATGAACGTCTCATACTTTTCTTCTTCTTTATATATGTGTCAGTAGAAAAGTCTGTGCAGATCCAAAATTACTTCCAACTTCGATTATTGCAGTCTTCGACTTCCATTTACCTTTCTCACTCCATCAGCTCCTTCGTCTTCTCTATCTCTCTCTCGAGAGAGATTCACGTAACACAAAAGGTACACACCTCTTTTTTAATTTCTGAAAGAATCTTTGAGTAGTTAGTAGATAAAGAAGAAAGTCAAATTTAGACGTAACTCTTGAATTTGAGACGTAATTGATTTTGCGTAATCAGAATAAATTAGGAGAAATATCAATCATCTTTGTTTATTTCAGCCTAGATAAAGTGGAGTTTCTTAAGTTTAGACGCAACTGATGTTTATCTAGAAGAAGTTAAATGGCATGAATGAGGTCTTCTTTTCACTTTTTAGACTTACTTTAGCTGTCGGAATCGTCACGTTTTAGATCATTAAATCAATTTCAGATTATAAAGTTTAAAACTTTAACTTCTGATTCGTTGAACTTCTTTTTCAATTTCAGACAACTTTTAGCGATTAGACCAGAGAGTGTTGTTGTCTTTGGTCTGAAAGTGAAACTAATATTTTCTTTATTATATAACGCTGGGCTTTAGATTTGTGTAAACCTCTCCATTGAAAAGATAATGGCGAAAACCAACGGAGTTGTTATTATCCCGACGATAGACTTGGGGGAGGTTTCAGACAAGATCCTGAACCAGAAAATCCGCGAAGCGAGCGAGAGATGGGGATGTTTCAGAGCGATCAACCATGGAGTTCCACTGTCTTTGATGTCTGACATGAAGAAGACCGTTATTGATCTCTTCGAACGTCCGCACGAGGTGAAAGTGCGTAACACAGACGTGTTACTAGGGAGTGGTTACAGAGCTCCTAACGAGATCAATCCTTATTACGAAGCGTTGGGTCTCTACGACATGGCTTCTCCTCAAGCAGTTAACACTTTTTGTGACCAGCTCGAGGCTTCTGCGGATCAAAGGTCTCTCTCTCCTTTCTCTTGTTTCTTTAGTTGGTGAAACATTTGAGTTAATAGTATTGGTGCAGGGACATAATGGTAAAATATGCGAAAGCTATCGATGGACTTGCAAAGGATCTAGCAAGGAGATTAGCCGAGAGCTACGGCTTAGCTGATACAAACTTCTTCGAAGGATGGCCGAGCCAGTTCCGGATCAACAAGTATCATTTCCAACCAGAAACGGTCGGGAAACTCGGTGTCCAGTTACACACCGATTCAGGCTTCTTGACGATTCTTCAAGACGACGAAAACGTCGGTGGGCTCGAAGCTATGGACCATTCTTCGGGAACGTTTTTTCCCATTAGCCCGTTGCCGAACACTTTGGCTATCAACCTCGGCGACATGGCTACGATATGGAGCAATGGGAGATTGTGCAACGTGAAGCACAGAGTGCAATGCAACGAAGCGACGAAGAGGTTTTCTATCGCTTCTTTTTTGTTAGGACCGATTGATACAGATTTGGAGCCGCCTAGTGAGTTCGTGGATGCCCAACATCCCCGTCTATACAAGGCTATTAGTCACGACGGGATACGGAATATTAGAACGACTACGAAGATTCATGATGGAGAAGCTCTCAAGCTTATAACCTATGAATGATGAATGACAGATTTTAAATGACGTGAAAAGCAAGGTTAAAAATGGTTGCAGAAAATTTTAGTATTCCTGTTATGTATAAGTTCCACTAAGATTGAGAAATAGAGGTTGCAGACTTGTCACAAATAATTGTTACAATTGAGATCTTTTTCTTTGTGGATGCAATACTTCTCTAAATCTTATGTAATGGACTACTACTCCAATAGACTGGTATTGTAGTGGAAGAGTTAATGGCATGTTGTACCCATAACAACGAGAATAGTCCCTTGTTGTAGCTATCTATCTGACCCATCAATGGAATGTCTAGAGGAAGCAACCATGAAGCATCAGCTGAAGAGATGACTTGTATCCTTTCGTTGGTCAGTCAGTATGATTCTTTCTCTCTGTCAAGAGAGTATTGGAGAAACAAAGAGACCAGAGGAAGTATTCTGTTTCCCATCCAAAACTCAGTCATTCACACTACAACAACGTATCAACATTCTTTATTAGAGCTTCTTGCTTGATTCGACCATTTTTTTATGTCACATCTCAACTGATACAAGGTTCAATGCATCTTTGGATTGTATTTTGTGTAAAGCAAAATCATATTCTACTTCTTTCTGATTAGATAAGGAAACTTGTGACCATCAAAAGAGGTGATTAGTGAAGGTAAAGAGATCTACACGGTAATGCTTGAATCTTTATCTTCAAATTTACTGCAAAATTAGCATCAGAGTCTGTTTATATATAACAGAATCTAGTTTAATGCATTACTTTACTTGTAAAATCTCTTTGTGAACTAAATATATCATATTCTAATTTTCCTGATTAGATAAGTTAACTTTAGAATGCGACATATTAACCCATATATACATTAAGGAAAGGAAAAATACTTTTAAAAAGTGTGACCGTCCATACATCAACAAAGATAACTGATACATATGAGATATCAAACTAAGTCCCACATTGGAGAATTAGACAAAGAGTGTCTAATATATAAAGAGAAGTCCAACTCTAATTAATACGAGGCAATGGAAACCAAAAGTAAATCCATGAAGGCTTGCCATTAAGGTCCAAAGTGGACAATATCATACTAATCGGATAAATAGAGTTGGACATGGGCTTTCACAAACCCAACAATTAGTATCAGAGCGGTTGACGAGAAATATGCATGAAGACCTAAATACCCTTCGAGTGGTGAACGGGTATATCCTATGAGTTAGGAATGATAAGAGGTGTGTGTGGCATAGATCAAGTCAAGACGATCCTGAAAATCAGTTGCGGGACGGGAGATGAATGTGATCCTTAGTTTGAGGGGGAGAATGTGAGATATCAAACTAAGTCCCACATTGGAGAATTAGACAAAGAGTGTCTAATATATAAAGAGAAGTCCAACTCTAATTAGTACGAGGCCTTTTAGGATGGAAACCAAAAGTAAATCCATGAAGGCTTGCCATTAAGGCCCAAAGTGGACAATATCGTACTAATCGGATAAATAGAGTTGGACATGGGCTTTCACAAACCCAACAATACATAGAGAATAATTCTTAGGCAAAAATTGATGTAGCCTAAAGAAGATGACTAAAGAACATCTTATCATATGAAGATATAAAGATGCAACGGTATTATTGTAGTGGAGTTAAAGGCATGGTTCTTCAACATTGTACCATAGCAACGAGAATGCTCCTTGTAGTAGCTATCTATCTGACTCATCAGTGGAAGTCCAGAGGAAGCAACCATGACGTATCAAAACAAAAGTCTTGATCTTTATAATTAAAGCATGATTACTTTAGAAAAAATACTTTTAAAAGTAAAAGTGGTTGTCCAATCCAATCCAGCTACCTCAATAATTAGATGTATTAGAACAATGATCAGACAGAAGATATTTTTGCTGATAAAGGCAAATCATGTACATCACTAGCTACATCATTCTTTTGAAGGAAGGTCTTCTGTATAAACTTGGGACAAGGGGTTGTCTTGAAAACATAGAGAAAAGAAAAAAAAATATTCAGAATGGAGGGGCTCAACGAAGTCATTCCTACTTTAGACTTGCACGAGACTCCAGATAAGTTGTTGAATCAGAAAATCCGTGAAGCGAGTGAGAGATGGGGATGTTTCAAGGTGACAAACCATGGAGTTCCTTTTTCTTTGATGGCTAAGATGAAGAAAACTGTTACTGACCTCCATGAACGTCCAGTTGAGATGAAAATGAGAAACACCGATGTAATACTAGGAAGTGGTTACAAGCCTATCATTGAGTTAAATCCTCTTTATGAATCATTTGGTGTTTTTGACATGGCCTCACCACTGGCGGCCAATACTTTTTGTGACCTACTTGAGGCCTCTGCTGATCAAAGGTTTCTTTCTTCTTTTTCTATCTCTCCAAGCAATCCCACCTTGAGATTTTAGAAACTATAAATAATTTAGTAAGAATTTTAAGAAAACTTTTTTTCTTTTACAAATTTAGAAATTTATGGTTACTTAAATTATTTATTAAAATTTTGAGGGCCATAAGCCAATGTTTTACTTGCATATGGTAATTTAGCTTACGTCTTATATATTGTTGTTAATTTTTTCCGTTGCAGGGAGATCTTGGTAAAGTATGGCAAAGCTATTGGTGGCCTTGCAAAGGACTTAGCAAGGAGATTAGTCGAGAGTTATGGATTAGCTGGAACTGATTTATGCCAAAAATGGCCGTGCCAATTTCGGATTAGTAAATACCATTTTAAACCGGAAACAATCGGTAGAAATGGTTTGATATTACACACGGATCCTGGATTCCTAACCGTTCTTCAAGGTGATGACGATGTTGGTGGACTTGAAGTCGTAGACCCTTCTTCAGGGAACTATATCCCCATAAACACGTCGCCAAACACGCTTACTGTCAACCTTGGTGACATGGCTAAGGTGAAAACGATATCATCACTAATATAGTTTTCGGAACTTTGAAAACTGGGTCGTTGCTAAACATGATGTCTTTCTTGATAGATATGGAGCAATGGGAGGTTGTGTAATGTGAAGCATAGAGTTCAATGCAAAGAAGCGAAAACGAGGATTACAATCTCATGTTTCCTGCTAGCACCAACGGATAGAGTTGTTGAACCTCCAAGTGAGTTTGTGGATGCTGAACACCCACGCCTATTCAAGCCTGTCAGCGATGGAAAACTAAGAAGGATTAGATTGCGCCACAACACTCATGCTGGCGAATCTCTAAACTTTGTAACTTTGAAATACTTAAATGACCAAAACATAGATTAAGGAAGTTGATACTTACCAACATCTATGTCTCTAGAACATTGTTCTAGTTAAGTATACCGTGACAAGAAAAAAAAGTTAAGTATACAAATAAAGATGAATTTATGGTTTTACTGTGTCATGGATAACTATAATATCTTCTGAAAGATCTGATCTTTGTATCGAGAGAATAAACATTACATGGGTATTACCGAATTAGCTGTATTATTATTATATCTTTCAAGTTTGGATATGATTTTGAGCTAAGATAATTGGTGATGATATTCATTAGTTTTGAAAATTTGAAATAGAACTAAATGATGGGAGAAAGCATTTATAAGTTATGACCATTCAACTTGATTAGGTAAGCAAAAGTTTTGGAAAGTGTGACGTCGTCCATACATAAACAAAGATCACTGATACATCGAGAATAATTCTACTGGTGGTGTAATTTTGTTTCTTAGGCAATAAATAATGAGCGTAGAAGAAGATGACTAAGGGTTACCACCACCATCATCATGTCAAAATCTCAACCAAAGCAAGTTAAAATGTAACAGTTGGCCATGTCATGTTTTGTCATATATAAGGAATTTTTTTTAAAAAGTGTGACGTCCCTGCATCAACAAAGATAACTGATACATAGAGAATAATTCTAATTTTATTTCTTTAGGCAAATAATTGTTGAGCCTAAAGAAGATGACTAAGGGGTTACCACCACCACCACCAAAATCTATCTGGGGCATCAACTAGCTTAATCCCTGGGTTCCAATCCTCACAATGCCTTAGAAATGGTGCGGTTTTGATTTTCTTGGCTTGACAACCACGGAGAGGAGCTCTAATAAAACAAGGCTCCATCGACCTGGCTCTAACACACGGTGGGTCAGGAGGTACATTTTTATCTGGCTTGTAGAGTATCCACGGCTTTAAACCTCCCAGTCCATGAGCTACGTATCCGAATGTAGACCTTCTGCTTGTGACGAGTTTATCAGTTAAACTCAGTAGATAGATCTCGGCCAGGGCCCTTTGGTCGTGAAGCTTCTCGTCTGTTTGTTGAACCCTTTCTCCGCTTGGCTGATACACTTCAATGATCTCTCCCGTTGAGCTGGTTCGTTCTGAAAACACGTTCCTCAGCTCATCAGAGTACTCCGGATGCAGAGATGCCACGAGAACAGCTTTAACTTTCGGTGTCTTTGGCAAGAGCTTCTCTCTTTGTGTGCATGACACGACCTGGTCCATCACGTGCTGGAAATATCCAGATGGCGTGCTGAACACTCTTATTTGAAGACCTAGCACCTCGTCAGCTTTTGATAAGTTAGCGTTGTAGGTGCTTGTGACCATTCCCCAGACTTGGTTTGTCGGGTGGAACAGATACCGAGTCAAGTGATGGAAGACAGTGTCTTTCCGCGGGAACAGCTTGATGAGTTCGGTCTGAAAACTAGGTATCAACCATAGAGATGGAGCGAAGTAGAGGTTTGATTTCACGACTAGCCACGGGACGTTATCGATGAAATTTTGGTTCTGTTCACAAAAGAACGTCTTATCAAGATCCCTGTAATCATGAATGAGATGAAGATAAAGATGCAACGGTGGTACTGTAGTGGAGTTAATGGCATGGTTCTTCAACATTGTACCATAACAACGAGAATGCTCCCTGTAGTAGCTACCTATCTGACCTATCAATGGGAAGTCCAGAGGAAGCAACCAAGAAGTATCCGGAAAAGGCTCGCAGAAGAGATCACTTATAATATCCTTTCGTTGGTCGACCAGCATGATTCTCTCTGTCAGGAGAGCATAGAGGAACAAAGAGACCATAGATATCATTCTGTTTCCCAGCCCATAGTCGGTGGCCACCCACACTACATATCGGCATCCTTTATCCGAGGTTCTTACTTGGTCTTCATCATCATCATCATCATCATGACCAAGATTCTTTGTTGCTTTCTTGTAAGATTTTGTGCCTGGACCGCAACGCTTGTGGAGCAACTCGTAGCTTCTTAGCTTAGAGACAAGATATGGTGATGGCTTGTGTGGTGAAGGCTTGCGGTACAACAATGACTGAGTATACCTACTCTCGCAAGAAGCTTCATCGAAACCCGGTTTTAAAAGCCCTCCTAACAGTTTGTCATGATGGAGTGGCTCGGTTTCAGTTGAACCTATTAATCAATCACAAGAAAATGAAAATATAAAGTCAAACATACGCGAAAGATGGAATGTTTTCTTTTCTTTTCTTTTTTTTTTTCTTTCTTACCGTTGAGTGTAGCATCAGGAAGTTGGTAGTTGAAGTTACTTGAAAATGATAGTAAGATTACAAAACCAATGAGTAAGGCACTAAAGGTGAATGTTATAAGAATCTTCATCTTCAAACCTAAAGCCCTGAAAACATAGCCGGAGATCTGTAATATGTGATACATGTTGACTTTTAGTTTTAGAGTAGGAGATGGTTCAGATAGTGTTGTAGTTTTATATGGCGTGATTATTGAGTGGGAGATATTGAGTTATATATATCTAGCGTATGATTATTCTAATTTGTCATTGTTGAGTTGTCCTGAAACGTGACTCTACGTCGTCTTGTATTTAAAAAGTCTTGGTCTTTTTTTTTTAAGTCTTGGTATTTTAACCGAAAAAAAAAGTCTTGATCTTCGATCAATGTGATTGCGAACCATCAAGCTGTATTGTATATTTAATAAATTAAGAAATGACCACTGGTAGAGTTGTTTTGAATTATCAACAATAGTTTACAGTCTCGTAAACTTGGAATCTATACTGTACATCACATGTCATTAATTATTACTAGGTAGTTATCCGCGCTACGCTGCGGGATTTTTTTTTACTAATTTTCTAGTTTGATAATTAATATTTGTTTCAATTGAATGTTATTAATATTTTTGTGAAATTTGTAATTAGTAAATATTTATTGAATTTGTCTTCTCTAATATTAAGGACTTTTGTATTTGTTTAGTTGTTGTTTGTTATATTTAACTTGGTGTATGTTGTGTAGAGGATTTTTAACTCGAACCAATTTTTTATCTTCTGTAAACTAAATCAACCACACACATTAATAACTTAACATATGTTTTCCTTTCTGTACTTGATGCCAGGTATCAATAGAATTTGCTTAAAGGGTCAATTGCTTTCTTGGGATCGAAGTCTACAAATCACGCATTGATATGATATTAAGTTACTTAACTCCACTCTTAGGAAGCTTTGAAATATTGATAAAGCCACATTTGTATACGAAAAAATTACCATACATGGTAAGACACTTTATCACTTTGTATACATATCTAGTCTCTATATACAACCTCTGAAGCTTGTATGTGGCTTCAATAAAGCCAAGTTTCTCCAACAACACTAAACATTGTAATTGCTATAGTTTCAGAAGAAGAAAAACATCTTATTGCTATAAGAATACATATTAGTAATATGGTATTACATAGAATACCGCAAGAACTTTCATATGTCAAAATCATCATCATCATCATCATCATCATCTAAACATACTTGAATATTTGGAAGATAGTTCCATACCTTCAATCCTAGATAATTCTAAACAATTTTCTGTCACAGCTTCTTAGAACAGGAATTTAGAACATAAGTCGTCAACAATAGAAAAAAACCCAAACTTTTAAAAGAAATAAAAACAGTAAGTAAGAAAGAAACAAAAAGTTTTCATGGTAGTCTCAGATCAAGAAACAGTTCTATAAACATGAAACGTAATGAAAAATAATCATAGAAGAAAAATAAGAAGAAGCAAAAGGGAACCAGATTTTATCAAAAAAAAAAAATTAAAAAATTTATCAAAAAGCAAAAGGGAACCAGATCTTATGTCACACATTCATAGTTTTTTTTTTTCTCAAGTCCTCTTAAGTGCCATAGAAGGTGGATTCCCATCAAACAAGTCATCAATGTAAGTCTCAATATCTTCAGGCTGATACTTAACATACTTATCACTATGCCTCCCAGAGTCAATATGCTGCTTATACCTCCCAAAGAAAGACCTATAAGCCGGAATCACGAACGCCGCGATAGAAACCCTTAGCTCCGACTGCATCTGCTCATCACTCACAATCCAAGTACTCTGCGTCTTGTGTATCTCATCAAACATAGTATTGAACACCTTGAACCTCTCTTTCAAAACCGGCTTCGAAACCTTCCCGTTCACCTGTATCCCTTGTTGATTCATATACAGATTAAGAGAACAGGAGAAGCTCTAAGCCTCATAAACGAACGAGCAAGAAAAGAAACCATTCAGAAGAGAAAGCAAGTAAGGGAGAAGAAGATGTGCGTACGTATTCGCAAAGAAGCTGAAGCTCGTCCTCTGAGAGATGCTGACCGTCTTTAACCTTGGATATCCATTGATCCAAATCCATTATCTCCCTATCTATGTGTTCCACCACTTTCTCCCCCGTTGGCGAATCAAGTGGATAAAGAGAAGTAACAACACTACCTCTTCGTGAACCCCAACCATATTGGCCAAGAACTTGTTGTGCCTCTTAGGTACGACCTCCACCAGACCGGTTCGGCTCAGCATAAACCAATTATTTTCCCTGCTGTTTAACATATCCAACAACCCGTTTACTCTAGCTCCCATCTCCCCCCATGCTTCGCCTTTCATCCCTCGTCCTGATAAATGGCGGTCCTCCACCACCGCTTCTACTGTTATGACTGCTTGCCGCGTAAGGATTAAACGTTTAAGAAGCTAAGTAACTCAGAGCTGTCACCACGTCGCCTATCAGAGGTCTCGTCGCTGCTTGTTCCTGTATCAGAATGCAAAAAAGGATGAGGTTTTTCTTTTAGTTATATGCAAAGTTAAGGTCTTTTTAAACGTTACCCATGCGACGAGGTTTGTATACGGATAACAAAGAAGAGAAGGCGGAACTGTCGCCATCTTCAGACACGTTGCCGGAGAAGAGAGTGGTGAGGATCGCTGAACTCATCAACTCCTTGGGTCTAACTCCAAACGAAACCCAGACTCGGTCCTGAAACTCCTGAGAAGCTACGGGTTCACAGACTCCCAAATCTCCACCATCATGACAATGTGAAGCAGAGAACAGAACACGGAATGTTTCTGTTCTGAGAGAGCTTGGAGTGCCTCAGAATCTGTTGCTTAATCTGCTGATCTCAAAAGCTAAACCAGTCTGCGGGAAAGAGAGATTCGAGGAGTGGGTGAAGAAGATCGTTGCCATGGGGTTTGATCCAAAAGCTAAACAAGTCTCAGTCTAAAAGGTTCTATTCACGTTTTCTAAAGTTCTTCAGCCTTGTCTCCTAATTTGTTTCTTCCCCATATGATTGTTGATTATTGATTTCATATGAGAGATTGAAGAACACATCTGATTTGGTCAAATTGAAAGAGGAAGGGAGGGGGAGATCGAAGGAGAGATTGATAATGTCGAGAGAGTAGAAAGGGGATATTGTGATTTTTAATGAAATTTTATTTTTTAGCGATAATGTCAATGGCGAGAAAGGATGAGAGAAAGGTGAGATGGAGAAACAAAATGTTGTGAGTGGTGTTTCTAGTTTTTTCATTTATTGACATGGCACTCTCATATTTATTTTCAAGTCTGATGTGTCAACATATGGAGAGAACCATGCTTCATTACTGTGTGGATTAGTATTTTAACATAAACATGTACTAGATTTTGACCCGCGCTTTGGAAGCGCGGAATATTTTACGATGAAAAATTTCACTAATAATTTAACAAATATTTTGGTAATTTTTAAAGAGTGTGTATTTAAAATATTTTTGCATTTAAATCACTGTTTTAAATTCAACCCGATTGTGATTATACCGGTTAATCAGGAGATCTGACAATTCAATTTAGGTTTTTAAAATATTCATATTAAAAAAATCACTAAAACCCGAGACTAATCGATTGAACTGATGGATGACCGATATGTAATCTAATTAAATTGTAATAGTTTCATATTTTGTAGTCTTATAATCCAAATTTTAAAGTTCATTATTTTGCAATTTATGAAATTTTAACGTTTCTACAAAATTCTAAAGAGAAAATGATAGATATAAAATAACTAAAATTAATTATTGTATTGTTTGGAAACATTGATAGTAGTATAAAAATATATTGTTTAGAAACATTGATAGTAGTATAAAAAATAAATATATTGTTTGGAAACATGGATAGTAGTATAAAGAAAGAAACATTAGTGATTTAATGTAAGTTTAACTATAAAGTATAAATGTGTATTTAATTTAAAAACTTACAAAATAAATGTTAGGTCCAAGAGAATGTTTCTGTTTTAATAAGATAGATTAGTATTTAATTGATAAATCACATTCATTTATGTATTCAACTAATAATAATCTTTGCTCAGATCTGAAAGTTCGCCTCGTTGAATATAAAGAAAAGTACAAAACTCGATAGGGTAAAGTACACGAGCTTCCTACAACGGCCTAAAGGTAGTATGGACAATCCGGGCTCTAATCAGATTTCGGTTTGGATCGATTCCAATTTTCAGGTTTTTGGATTCATGAATTTAAATCTATTTAGATATTATAAAAATTTAGGTCGAATTCGGTTTGGGTTTAGTTACATGTTAAAAATCAAATTGAACTAAAAATAAATTTGGTTTCAGATATTAATCACATCATTGATTCATAAAATATTAATTTATATTTGATTAAATTTAATATATTTTAATTATTTCGACAATCTATCTTATTAAAACAGAAGTACACATATAGAATACCCCTTAGTTTTCAGTGCTATTTACAATTACATGCCACTGAGAATTAAATTGAATTTCCTATTTTAATGCTTGTCTTTTTCGGTTATATTAATGTGTTTTTTTTCTTTCCTATTTTAATGCTTGTCTATATTAGTTAGATTAATGTTTTTTTTTTCTATTTTAATGTTTGTCTTTTTAGTTAGATTAATGTATTTTGTTTTTTATTTTTCAACAATTAATAATATTTTAAAGTTGTCATTTTTTGTCAATTTAAAGTTGTCTAAACTATTTGAAAATATAAAAAATAGTTAAAAGTAAACATATAAAGTAGATAAATAATAATCAAACACCAAAAATATTTCAAATATATATTTATTCTCCATCCAAATATTGAAGTTCAACCTGTTTTTCAATTTTTAATTTAGATATTTTGGCTTACATTACTCAAATTTATATGTTTTGAGAAATTTAAAGTATATATAAATTTTGAAAATTTTAAAATAATTTGAATGGATTATCCGTATCCGAACCAAACCCGCAAATACCCGAATCAAATCGAAACCAAAATTTATAAATATTTGAATGTTGCTGAAATCTTTAAACTCGAAAATCTCAAATCCAAATAGATTTTAACTGAATCAGTCGATATCTAAATACACATCTCTAACGTAGTCAATGTAAAACGATCAAGTATTACAAATATATCATTTAGTATAAGTAAATAAAAACTAAAATAGAAAATTAATATCCGTGCAGTCGCACGGGTGAAGATCTAGTTGTTTTTATATTTGGCTTCCTCGAATCATACTATTATCCTTCAAAATAATTTTAAGAGATTTGTCTATCAATAATATGACTAGTCATTGAAGTATATGTGACAACATTAGACAAGTTATGATTCATGATAAACCAAAATCTTATAAGAACGAGAATCATACATAACATTATGTAAAGAATTTTAAACATTGATTAACTAATAATTCTATAAACATAAAAAAACACTAGATCTAAAAGATATTTATATTCTAATAAGATAAATAGTCAAAATAATTTTATAAATGAACTGGAAGATCAGGTAAATGTGCTGGAAGATCAGGTAAATCTTTGATGCATGTGGTTATGGTTTTACAAGAGATGGTGATGCCTATGTATTGATACAAGTTTTTAAGAAGAAAAACTTACTGCAGCTATCATCAAATAAAAAGAAGTATTTTATTAGAAATAAATATTTTGAATCAGAAAAATCCGTGAAGCCGAGTGAGAGATGGTGATGTTTCAAGGTGATAAACCATGTATTTTCTTTGTCATTAATGTCTGAGATGAAGAAGACTGTTGCAAGATCTCCACGAACATCCAGATGAATTGAAAATGAGAAACACTGATGTGATACTAGGAAGTGATATACAAAGCCTATCATCTAGTTAACTCCTGTTTATATCTTAAAGTTTGGATATGATTTTCAGATAAGTATATAGGAAGTTTGGTAGGTGACAATGAAGAACATAGAACAAGTTGAAAAAGATTACAATTACAACTCATCAACTAGCTTAATCCCTGTGATGCGATCCTCACAGTACTTAACAAAAGGGGTGGTTTTGATTGTCTCGGCTTGACAAGCAGATACAAGTGCTTTTAGAGAGCAAGGCTCCATAGACATGGCCCTAACACACGGCGGGTCAGGAGCTTTTTGATGCCTTGGCTCGTACAGTATCCATGGCTTCAATCCTCCTAGACCTTGAGCTACGTATCCAAACGTAGACCTTGTGCTTGTCACAAGCTTATCAGTTAAACTCAGAAGATAGATCTCCGCGAGAGCTTTTTGGTCGTGTACCTTCTTGTCTGTTTGTTGAACCCTTTCTCCGCTTGGCTGATACACTTCAACTATCTCTCCTGTTGAGCTAGGTCGTTCCATAAACATGTTCTTTAGCTCATCAGAGTATTCTGGATGTAGAGATGTGACAAGCACAGCTTTAAGTTTCGGTGTCTTCGTTATATTCATCACTTGTTGCGATCCATTTGAAGCTAGTTCAGGCAAGAGCTTCTCTCTTTGCGTGCATGACAGGATCTGGTCCATCACGTGCTGGAAATAACCAGATGGCGTGCTGAACACTCTTATTTGAAGCCCTAGTACCTCGTCAGCTCTTGATAAGTAAGCGTTGTAGGATCTTGTCACCATTCCCCAAACTTCGTTTGTCGGGTGTAAAAGATAATGGCTCAGATGGTGGAAGACTGTATCTCTCTCCGGGAACAGCTTCATGAGTTTGGTCTGAAAACTAGGTATTAACCATAGAGATGGAGCGTAGTAAAGGTTAGACTTCACAACTAGCCACGGGACGTTCTTGATGAAAGCTTGGTTCTCTTCACAGAAGAACCTCTTATCATGATCCCTGGAGTCATGGAAGATGTCAATATAAAGATATGACGGTCTTGTAGTTGAGTTAACGGCATGGTTCTTCAACATGGTCCCATAACAATGCGAATGCGTACGGTTGAAGCTATCTATCTGATTTGTTAATGGAAAATCCGAAGGAAGTAACCAGGAAGTACCGGGAAAAGGCTCGCAGAAGAGGTCGGTTATATCGTTCCTTTGGTCGACAAGCATGACTCTATCTGTCATAAGAGCGTAGGTGAAGACAGAGACCATGGAAAGTATTCTGTTTCCTAGACCGAACATAGGCGCCCACACTACATATTGACAATCATCACCGCTGCTGTTTATCACATTGTTTTTACCAAGCTGCTTTGTAGCTCTCTCGTAAGCTTTTGTGCCTGGACCGCAACGCTTGTGAAGCATCTCGTAGCTTCTAAGCTTAGAGACAAGATTTGTAGATGGTTTGTATGGTGAAGGTTTGCGTAAAGAGGACTGATGGTACCTACTCATGCAAGATTCCTCATCAAAACCTGTTGCAAGAAGCTCTTCTAGTAGAACATGAAAGAAAAGATAATTCAAGTGAGCGTTTATGTTTGTTCTAACCAAGTTTTGAAATGAATTAGACAATTTGTTACCGGTGGTTGTAAGATGAGACTTGTGGTCGTTGAAGATGTTGTGTGATGGTAGTACTAGTAGCACCATGGAAAGTACTAAGCAAGTGGCGAATGTTATGGTGAGTTTCATCACACCTGAGATCTTAAACGAGATGTTGTCTTCCAGTTTCTTCATGTTGAATCTGGTTTTTGGACGAAGGAGATGCGAGTGGATTCTCATGTTGCGACCGTCACAAGATGAAAGAGGACGAGCTCTAAGAGGTTTGCTTGACTACAATATCTTCAAATCTTAATGCATTACTTTTTTTAAAACTCTTACTAATAGAGTAAAACTCTTAGAAAATTTCTCATTGTTGCAATGTCATAATAAACTCTTAGAAAATTTTAAAGAGAGTGAACTAGAATATCACTTACCCAATAAGATCATTACATGTCATATTTATTACTAAACATGTTTAATTACTTTAAATATGTTTCCTTATCAAATTTTGTAATGATTTGTTTCCAAAACTAAGATATTCTTAGTTTTGTACTTAAGAAAAAATGAAGATAAATTAAATAAGAATTGATTGTGAAGCTTCTTGTCCGTTTGCTGTTATCTTGGCTTGGATGGTAAACTTGGTAAAGGATACAATTGTAAAACTGTAAAGTGTAACATCCTCTATTAAACATATGAATGATTGTTATAGAAGAGAATCAAAAGATAGACAACACTGATCCTCTGTTTCAGTAACTCAATAATCAAATGAAATCAGTTATGATAAACAAGAACTATTATAACTCATCAAATAGCTTCAGACCATCGTTGTCTCGATCCTCACAATGCTTTACAAAAGGAACAACCTTCCCTGAGTCAGTTCCCCAATCAGCATCACATCCATGAGAAGGAGGAGTAAGGTGACAAGGGTCTATCGACGTGGACCGAACACACGGCGGATCAGGAGCTGATGCATCCCTTGGTTGATAGAGCAACCATGGCTTTAAACCTCCTAGACTATGAGCAACGTATCCGAACGTGGACCTAGCGCTTGTGACAATTTTATCCGTCAAACTCAGAAGATACATCTCGGCCAAGGCCTTTTGGTCGTGAAGCTTGTTATCCGTTTGTTGATACCTTTCTCCGCTTGGTTGATAAACTTCTATCAACTCTCCTGTCGAGCTAGGTTTTTCCCAAAACATGTTCTTGAGGCGATCAGCGTACTCTGGATATAAAGACGTGACAAGAACAGATTTGAGTTTTTGTCTTTTGGACATATTGAGTTTCGATTCTTCCTGTGAGACTACTTGTGGTAATAGCTTCTCTCTTTGCGTGCAAGACAAGATCTGGTCCATGACGTGTTGGAAGTATCCCGCTTTGTCGCTGAACACACGTATTTGAATCCCGAGCCTCTCGTCTGCTCTGGCTAAGTGTGCATCGTGGTACCTAGTGACCATACCCCAAACTTGATTGGTCGGGTGGTAAAGATAGCGAGCCAAGTGATGAAACACTGCTTCTTTCTGAGGGAACAGCTTCATCAGTTCGGTCTGAAAATTTGGATTAAACCATAGAGATGGAACAAAGTAGACGTTGGCTTTGACAATCAACCAAGGAACCTTATCGATCACATCTTGATCCTTTGAGCAAAAGAACATCTTGTCTTCGTCCCTTGAATCATGTAAGATGTGAAGATATAGATGCCGTGGGGTTGAGTTCGTGCTAATGGCATGATTGTTCAACATTGTTCCGTAACAACGAGAGTACTCCTTGTTGTATCCATCAATCTGATTCATCAGTGGGAACTCACGAGGGAGTAACCATGAAGTACCTGGAAACACTAGAGATAGTTAGCTCAACTGGAAAGGATTCTGATCATTGTGTCAGAGGTCTCCAGTTCTAGTAACCGCTAAGACGAAACAAATATTACATGTTGTGGCTTTAATATTCCAAAGAAAGAAGTACCTGGAAACGGCTCGCAGAAGAGATCACTGATGTCTTTGCTTTGATCAACAAGAACGACTCTGTTTGTCAAGAGAGCATAGAGGAAGACAGATGCCAGAGTGAGTATTCTGTTTCCAAGCCCGTAAACCGCGACCCACACGATGTATCTGCATTTACCAACGGATTTGCTTGCGTAATTCTCATCATCATGACCAAGATTCTTTGTTGCTTTCTTGTAAGCTTTTGTGCCTGGACCGCAACGCTTGTGAAGCTTCTCATAGCTTCTAAGCTTAGAGACAAGATATGGCGACGGCTTGTATGGTGAAGGCTTGCGATACAACAATGATTGAGTATACCTACTCACGCAAGAACCTTCATCGAAACCCGGTTTTAAAAGCCCTCCTAGGAATTTATCATGGAGTAGTTCGGATTCACTTGAACCTTTTAATCACAAGAAAATGAAAATACAAGTTAACAAAAACATAACGCAAAAGATATAGTGTTATCTTTTTTCTTACCATTGAGTGTAGCATCAAGAAGTTGGTCGTCGAAGTTGTTTGAGAATGATAGTAAGATGACAGAACCAATGAGTAAGCCACTAAAGATGACTGTTATCAGAATCTTGATCCTCAAACCCATAGCCCTGAAAACATCGCCGGAGATCTTAAGTATGTGATACATGTTGACTTTAGTATGAGTAGGAGATTGATTCAAAAAGAGTTTATATATATATCTAGCGTGATTATTACAACTCTTATTCGTGATGCAAGGTGGACAAGGGGTTATATTTATGAATAAGAGTGAATATTCTAATGTGTCATTGTTGAGTTGTGACTATCAACGAAGTCCGAACGTGACTCTACCTTCGTTTAATGTATAAAAGTCTTTGATCTTCGATTTATGCGAACCATCAACCTGTATTGTATGGTTAATTAATCAAGAAATGGCCAATGAGAGAGTTATTTTGAAATATCAACAATAGTTGTAACTTCGAATACTTGGAATCTATACAATACATCACATGTCATGATCATTATTATTATTATTTTACAGTAATCATGTATTAGTATTTAATTGACAAGTCATGTTCATTTATGTATTCAACTAATAATAATCTTTGCTCAGATCCGAAAGTTCGCGATGTTGACTGAGAGCAAATAAATTTCGATAAGCAAAGTTTATAGAAGAATGGGAAATACGAGTTTTGTTTAATTACAATAAGCAATCTGATCTTGTGATGTGGAAATCTAAAAAAGAAATTGTATTTTCTTTTTGAAACCAAGAAAAGTTGTATTTTTCATGTAGTTTTTTTCCAACTGTTTTGTTGACAAATTCGCATTCAATATTTCAATATTTTCTTTAGTTTACAAGGGTTTAGTTTGATTTGTTCTTTGAACTCGGTTTTACGAAAGAATAATACCACGTCTTCTTCTTTTTTGACATACGAATTATATCACATCAATGTTTTTCTTTGTTCTATTATATAACGATACAGGTCTAAAAAAAATGGTATTTGGGCTAACGGCGGCTACATAAATCAGATTAAATATAAGAATGAGTTTTACAAAAAATATAAGAGTGAGCATCCTCATGTAACAGTTGGGCATCGAATCCGGTCTGGTTTCTTTCAGTTTTTAGTTATTTTAGTTTATAAAAAAAATAATTCTCATATTAAAACTATATCTAATATGGTTTAGTTCAGTTTAATACCGTAGATTTGTATAAACTAAAAATATACGTTAATTATCCTTTATACTAAAAAATATAAATATAATAACCCTTTAAAATATTTTCGTGAATTTTATTTTATATGATTAGATATCGGTTTAAAATTTAATATAACCTAACAATATTTTGATTTTTAAATAGACTGATTTAAATTTTATATTTTACTATTTAAATAATCAGTAAACATATTTAGTTAATAATAGTAATAGTTTTATGGAATAAAAATAAGATATATTAGTAATCCATAATACTAAAAGTAAAATTTATGTTTTTTCAATTTGATAAAAAATAACTTTTAATTTAAAATAAAATATTAAATTACTAAAATCAACATTTAAGAATGAAGATTATATCAATAAAATAAATCATGTCTATACTATTAATTATATTGTATAATTTATATATATTTATATTATTATATTTTAATTAATCGGTTTATTTGGTTTGATCTGTTTATATACTAAAAGAATATCACAGTTTCTTAAAAATGATATTCATTCGGTTTATCAGTATTATCAAATTCAAAATACTTTTTTTTATTTTGGTTTGGTTTAGTTTTAATTTGTTCGGTTTTACCGGATTGGATATTTCTAACTAATATAACCAATATGGTGCGTTCGGAAAAGTGATGATAAGTAATTTGGGTTTGAAATTAACACGCAGAGGTTAATCGGGTCTTCCTAATTTATTAATTAACTTCTTTTATTTCTTTTGAACCGATCAATTTGCGGAAAACTTGTGCACAATGGTATGTTTTCTTTTTCTTTGGTAAAATGATATGAGTAATCCATGATACAGTATGTTTTTATGTAGAATTGTTATATTCTAAGCTGGTTTAAGAGATACTTCTTCTTGAATCTATTTAGTAAAATATGGAAATTTTAATGTGAAAAATCAGTTTACTTGTAAATTGTAATCAATCGACTCCCAAACCATCAAAATGAGAATACAGTAAGTTTCGCTAGTAAAATTGCAACTACCATCCAATAAAATGAGAAATCAAAAGAGCAACCTAACTATAGCAGAAATATATATATAAAAATTGTCACTTGTATGAATTGATTGGGTGTTTATAAATTGTTTACTACAATATCTTAATCACATATATGTTTATCAAATATTTATAAAATGAGAACAAGAAGAAATAACAGTCTAGAATATTATGTATGCTAAGTGAAAACAAGTTTTTTTTTGTCAAGTAAAAACAAGTTTAGTTTACATTAATCCAATTAAGAGCATCATTAACCCAAAACCCCAAATAGGAGTGCTTATTCTTTTTTTAATAATTTTAAGTTGTAAAAGTGATTTAAGATCCAACGCTAAGCACCCTGAACATTTTTGTGCTCCAACGGGAGGTTTTTATTTTGGGATTCTTAAAAGAAAAAAAACTAAAACAATACATACTTGGTAAGTTGATCCAGGCTCGTGTACTCTCTGAGGGTTGGAGTTAAGATCGATCATGCTATGATCACCATTCCCATTTGAACCAACACGAGGTGCTTGTTGGGACCAGCTTGCATCACCATAACAATTAACAATTACATAAACGTGTGGAGACAGGAGAAGATATCTAAATCAATAGCACAATAACACTCACCTCAAACATTGACAAGTCTTGTTAAGTCATCCCCACTCTGCCCCTCTCCATATCCTTCTTCTGTCTTAGTATCCTCATCCTCATCTACAACCAATCCGAGCTTCCTCTTTTTAGCTTGAAATGCATTAAGTGAGACCAGATACACAAACAGCATAACTTTAAACTTACATATGATTACATCAAAGTGTTCTATTAAACAAAATCCAAAACAATCAAATCTACTGAACATATCATTATGATCAAAGTACTTGTATTCAAAGCCAGAGAGAGTCAAATTACAAACATGAAACAACGAGACATTCACATACTAATCTCATCTTGTCTCCTCCTTAAAAGAAAGTAATGAACAGAGCATCTATGTGTGTCCAAAACCAAAACGTTAAACCAAAAAAACAAACTAATCTCATCTTGTCTCCTCCTTAAAAGATCCCTGCAAGAACACAGATGAATCACAACAAAGAATAGATTCAGTCAGACATCAAAGTGAAGCAAAATCACAAAAACTAAACACAACTAGTAGAGATATTTACCCAGAAACTAAGTTCTACTCAAAAACAATACGAGGAAGGGATATAAAAGTTTCAATGGCGGTTTCTCTCCCGAACTCGTTTCTCCAGATCAACCCATGCGCTCCTTCTCTGGTAACTAGAAAGGTAAAAGCTTTTTCTTCTTCGTCTATAACACTCCTCTCCTCTCCTCAAATCACTAAATTTTTTGTGTAGGGGATTCTGAATAGCCAATTACGGCGGCAGCTATTGGCGCGAGAGGAGGAAAGAAACCGGCGGTTACCAATCCGGTGGTGGCCAAAGTTTACTGCAACGGAGAGATCACCAGATGGAGTCGGAGTCGCCGAGGAGTCACCAGAGAAGATGATTCGATCGTGAAAGATAGAGGATGATGAATGTGTGACACGTGTGCATAAGCTCCGTTGCTTGTGAGTCTTAATTAAGCGTCGTTGTTTGTTTAATTACATAATTTTCTTTTTCTTTTTAACCTAAAAACACTAAGCACCCGCGTTAAGCATCCGCGTTAATGATGCTCTAACGCGTTTCATAAATTTTGTAGCAGCAAATTAATAATTAAATAATAACCCCAAAAAGAAAAAGAAAAAAAAGGAAAAAAATAAAAAACGGTGATCACAAAAGGGTTTTTGAGAGGGTTTAACACAGAAGCTTCGTTTTACAAATCTACGAGTCGGCGGCGGCAGAAACAACGAACTTTCTTCATCTGTATCGTCGATTCCTCCATAAAGATCCGATCTCGCGACTTAGAGAGTAAAGGGCGATCGATCGATCATGTCATCTCCGGATCCGACGAAGACAGCGAATTCCGATTCCCAATCTCCAAAGGAAGCTCCTACTCCGTCGGAGGAGCTAGGAGATTCGTCAACTGTTTGGAGAGATCCAGTAGAATCCGGATCTCCAAACGAAGAAGAAGAGTCGAATCAAGGAGGAGAGGGAGAAGAGGAGGAAGAGGAAGGAGAGTGCGGGTTTTGCTTGTTCATGAAAGGAGGGGGATGCAAAGAGTCGTTCACGGCTTGGGAAGTGTGTGTGGAGGAAGCTGAGAAGAACAAGGAAGACATCGTCACCAAGTGTATGGAGATCACTAGTACCTTGAAGAAGTGTATGGATGAGCATTCCGATTACTACCAGCCGATCCTCGCTGCGGAGAGAGCTGCTGAGCAGCAGGTGAAGAAGGAGCTCGAGGCCGACAAGGAGAAGATCTCTGAAGAAGAAGCGGCGGCGATGAAGCTAGCTCAGGGTTAAAACTGAGAGGGAGGAGATTTAGGTAATTTTACCAGAGAATGTTGTTTAGATACCATTGATGATGGTCGAGTTTCTTTACCTAATTATTATAACCTGTTACTTCTTTGTGTGGGGGAAGAATAAGTGGATTGATTGAGATCAGTTGAACCTTTTCTATCTGATTGAATACTTTGTTTTTAAAGCAGAAAGTTTCCTCTTTAAAGGTCACTTCTTTGTTGATGGTTAAGAAGTTCTTTTTTCTTCTGGTTTTTGCTAAGCTTTTGAATGTGATATTGGGTCTTTCCTTTAGTGATTGCTTCTGGTTCCAACATTTTCTAGTTTGTCTGAAGAATCAAGTTGAAAAGACAGTAGCATTTGTTTTCCCGGTTCAATCCTATAATCTTTACAGATGCCAAACGTTTTCCCCAACTTCATGACTGTTATCAGTCAGCTCGCATAGAGTTGGAATCGAGCACTTGAGACAGAAGAGTTGAGGAGAGACAACAATCTGTATGGTTAGGCTATTGCCAAAATTTTGAAACTTCTATAAGATGAGAGAGAGATACATAACCTTGTTTTAGTTACATCTTAACTCGCGTAAAAACAAATAAATCAAGATCAGCAACTATGCAGAGAAATTTTGAAAAAGTTACAAAACAAAAATGGGAACAAAACTCAGGGAAGGAACTGAACTATGCAGCTCAGTTTCCAGGTGTTTCGCGTTCCCGTCCTCTTGCAGAAGTAATGAGATAGTGTATGCTAAAAGAAATGTGACTTCAACGTGTTAAAGTAGAGTTTCTATGGCCAGACAGATCGTGGCAATTTGTACCTTCGCAAAGACATTCTTGAGGGTTAGCGTAGAAGTAATCTTCCTCCTTTGGTTTGTCAGAGATCACTCTTCGATGTGTAGGTGCTCCTCTTCGTCTCTCATGTGCTTCCTTTACAGCTACTGCAAACTGATCCCACGTGAGGGTCTTGTTGTTATGTAAGTCCAGTAGCTCCACCAGTCTCTTGCGGTCAAGCAGGATTGTTTTCTTAAACCCGAGGTATCTGCAAAGTCAAGCAACATCACATGTATCGTTTTCTTAACATTACTTTGTCAATTGTCGTGGAATATAAATGGATTCAGTCTCAATATCACCTTCGATGACCTTCCACGACTTTTGCCATGTTTCCATCATACGTGGGAATAAAAGTGTTGCTGGCCACAGATACCATGAAATCTAGAGCAGCCATTTGAGATGAATGGTTCTGAAACTGTTGCAACTCTCCCGACTCCAATAGCATTTCCTTCTTTACCTATAACCACATGTGAGAGCAAAACTGATGAGGAAAAGTGCATTTTTAATAAAGATACAATTGACAACTCCTTAGGGAAGTTGGGACCGGTAGACTCACAATTCTCGGGAATGCTTCCCTTAGAACGGAAAGTCTATGCTCGCTCCCATAAATCTCGCCAGCAGCAATGTATATCTGTGTATTTTGATCGAATCCCAATGCTTTTAGAACCAATGCCACCTCCTCTGGCGTCAGAGGACACAGCCCTTGCGCCCTCCTCTCCTCTGAGTTTATCTCCTTCTCTCTCCACCAGGGATATGTGTACCTAAACAAAACAGTCCACGCGCAACAAAAAAGACAGGGTAAACAGACATATATACTCCATCCAACAAAGCACCAATTCAAGACAAGATTTTCGGAAGGCAAACCTCATCTTTTTGAGCTCTTCCGCTTCTTCCTGACTGCAACCATGAGTGCAACCAGAGAAAGCTAACATATCCATCTCATATCTCAGATGCAAAGCCAGAAAAGGCCCTCTTTGCTGTAGAATGCGGACTAACTTAGACCCCAAAGCCTCAAGCTGTGGAGTGAACTTAAGTCCCTGGAAGTTCACCCGACACCTAAGCCACTGGAGTGGGAGCGAAAGACCATTGTTCGCCAGACGGGTATCTGTCCTATTGAAATGCACAACTTTGTGTTTACTAAAAAGAGGCAACACCTGAAAAATAAAAGAACTTGAAAATCAAGATACACAGATCAAAATAACTCATCAGCAAGAACAAAAAAACACACCTGCTTAAGGTAATAGTTTTCATCAGACCAGCTGACAGGAGGCATTTCGAACATGTGGTAACCATACTTGGTGCTATACCGTTTAGGAAGCCTCCTCAAAACCCGAACTTCATCTCTTAATGAATCAATGAAATGTCTCACATCAAAAATATCCTCAAACCCACTGCAAAGGAAAACAAAGTTTGCCCCTTTAGATTTGCTATATAGACACCTATAAAAGACAAGAGTATTATTATTTACCTTGGATCAGCCCAGAAAGAAGTCTTATCAAGCTCAGGAACAACGAGAGTGAGGTTAAGTAGCCTCGCAACAGTCACCATGTCACAAATCTAAAAACAACAACAACATGCGTCAATCTTTATTTTTTTTTTAAAACATCAAATCTGAGAGATCGAAAGAGCACGTGACTAACAGCAGATCGCATCTGATTAAGTCCGCCGTTACACGATACAAGTAGAATCCCATTGCTTGTATAGTTCCCTGCCATTTAACAATAATAATCTCATTATCAAAACACTCAGACGAAAGACGATATAACAAAGAGAAGGGAAGAAGAACAAGAAACAGACTCGGAGGAGGAAGAGGAGGAGGCAACGGAACGGGCTTATCAGGGGCCGAGAATCTGGAAACCTGACCGGTGAAGATCCGGGTACGCCAGAGCTCACCGGCGGCGAAAAGCTGGACCAGACACGTCCAGATGAGAATGGTGGAGCAGACGGTGACGAACCAGACTTGGACGCGGGGCTTCGGAGCTGCCGGAGGCGGAAGCTTGTTATCGCTCCGCGCCTGAGTGGATTCCGATCTAACTACTTCCATCTACTACCTCCGACGATCGTCTTCGCCGCCTCATGAGATTGATGATGATTAATTTGCGGAAAACCTAATTTTTTTTTCTCGAGATCTTGTGATTGTCAGAATTTTCCGGAGGGTTGCTTTCAAATGCAGAGTAAAATTAGATGGCAAACGTGAAATGAAACAGAGGCTCCTCGTCGTCACAGGTTTGAATCTCGAGGATTAATTTTTTTTTCCGAGAAAATTCGAAATTAAAAAAAAAAAATCACGAACGAGAGTGGTGGTAGTGAGAGAGAGAGAGAGAGAGAGAGAGAGGAGAGGAATGACGAACATAAATAATTAACCGCCAATTTATTATTTTCATCTCCAATATTAAATGCTATTGGTCAGAAAATGGAAACAGTAACTTTTAATTAAATGCCAGTTTTTGTCGAGATGCCCGATTCTTAACGAAATGTGATTTATTAGGACAAGAAAAATGAAATGACGTTTAAGGAAAAAGACAGAAATAGATATATTCATTTAAAGATTTCGTGAATATTCAACTCTGAAAAACATATACAACTACTAGAAGGGAAAGGAAGAAGACACACTTGGCCTTTTTTGAATTTTTGATCCGAGTCATTGTCAACGCATTCACCTAACTATACTCTATTTATTGCCACTAATCACGATCAAAAAGTTCTTTAATCTCTTTCGCCCACACGCTTCTTTGATTAAACATGCATATATGCGTCTGCATACATACACACTCCTTAATATAATATACAGATGCCCTATAAGAGTATGAGTTGTTTTGAAAAAAAAAATCAGATATAAACACAGAGAAATGGAGGCGAAATCATGACTACCCTCAATTTGCATCTGCATTGCATTAGCATTCCTTCCAAGTAAAGCTAGTCTCTTTTTTTTCTTCTTTACAAAAACTCCATAACAATTGTTTCGAAATAACAAGCTAATTATGCTTAAACTTTAAATTAACATCTTTATGAATTTTAACTTTTTTTTATTATTGCAACAGTTTCAAAAAAAATTTAGCCAATCAAGTTTGAACTTGAAAAAGAAAAAAAAAAAGTTTGAACTTGAAATTAAAGAAGAGATTTCTACTCTGGATATGCTTGGGCTAATGTAAAAAAAAAAATCAAAAGGTAAGCCCAATGTAGGCTCAATACAGAGCTTGGGTCGAAAACCCTCTGCAACTAAGTCAGAAGTGGTTAGTCCAATAAGCTAATCCACGTGTTACGACCAATAAAACACCTCCGCGTGGCAACGCACGTGTTGACTTTCTCCGTCTCCTTCACTAGCCAGCAAAACAACGTAAAAACATCAAATACTCGTCAGATCGATATCTCCACTACATCGGAGCCGCCATGGATCTTCATCGGAGCTCGACGATCACACTCCTGATCCTCTCAATCTTATCCCCCGCGACGCTCTCAATGCGCTACGAGCTACACTCAGGCCACACGAAATGCATCTCCGAGGAGATTCACGTGAACGCAATGTCCGTCGGCAAATACAGCATCGTAAACCCTCACGAAGATCATCCTCTCCCTGCTTCCCACAAAATCACCGTCAAGGTAAAACAACAACACATCTTTAATCACTCGAATCTCATCGCATTTCAATCAATTGGTGTCAGTGTTGGTGTGTGTGTGTTATTAGGTGACGTCGCCGCAAGGAACGGTTTATCACGAGGCGGACGGAGTGAGCACGGGACATTTCTCGTTGACGGCTGTGGAAACAGGAGATTACATCACCTGCTTCTCGGCCGTTGATCACAAACCGGAGACGGTACTGACCATTGACTTTGATTGGAGGACGGGGATTCATAGCAAGGACTGGTCCAATGTGGCCAAGTTGAGCCAAGTCGAAGTAAGAAAAGTCCAAAAAAAAAACTGAAACTCATTCTGATGATCAATTTTTAGGATTTTGCTGGAGCGTGTGAGGAGATGATAGAGCTAAGTTAGACCGTTATAAGTGGAAAGTTTTATAAATTGAATTTGAGATACTTTCGTATGGTGCTAGTTCAAGTGGTATTAGAAGAGAGATTTATTAGTTTTACTATGAACTCGATTGGTTGCTTTTAGCTCATCCTTCTTTCTCTCTAGTTGACTGATCTCCTGCAAAGTGAGGATAGATAGGGGACTCTAGGCTTTTGTAGACGACATGGAGAAAACTAGCTTTTTGCAGACAACTGAGAACGAAAGTAGCTTTCAGTGGTGACATTTGTATCCTCTTAAGATCTTAACGTTTGTTTTGTTTTAACCATTTTTCTTTTTGATGTTATTGGCTAGAACATTGAGTCTGAGGTTAAGAAGTTATTGGATACTGTTACTTCCATCCATGACGAGATGTTTTACCTCCGTGACAGGTAATTTTACACAAAAATCATGTGTTTCCTTTGAAGAGAATATAACTCAAAACTCAAAAATGCATCTTCTTCTGGTATGTTGCAGGGAAGAAGAAATGCACGAACTGAACATATCGACAAATTCGAAGATGGCATGGTTGAGTTTTATGTCTCTTGGGGTTTGTTTATCAGTCGCAGGTCTTCAGTTTTGGCACTTGAAGACTTTCTTCCAGAAGAAGAAGCTCATCTAGGGAGAGAGACGCACATCATTACCATCTCTAGTTTTGTTGTTACACAAGTGGATTCAGTTTTGTCAAGCATTTTGCTACTCGATTTTGCGGTTGTGTGATATGATCTTTTAACATCTCACTGATCTTCAAACGCTTTCCATGTTACACCCCTTACGGACAGATTACAACAGTATACTAATAAACAAACAAAAAGTCCAGTTTGATATTACAACATATAAAACCTCATCCACACAACGTGTAACTATCTTCTGAATCAATAACACAAAGACACAACAAATAACTCTCCTGTA
The DNA here is from genome assembly GCF_000801105.2 of Raphanus sativus. Taxonomy (NCBI): domain Eukaryota; kingdom Viridiplantae; phylum Streptophyta; class Magnoliopsida; order Brassicales; family Brassicaceae; genus Raphanus; species Raphanus sativus. Next base: position 2,562,873 of record NC_079518.1, on the reverse strand, counting down.
ATTTTCTTCTTCATGTACAAAAGAATACATATAAGTCAACAGAAATCTGAAAACCTTAAACCCTAAGACGTTTAAGTACTACACCAGAACATAGAACAACATAGAACAACCCTTTCTGATGAACACTCTGAGATATACAGAGTTTTCTTCTCCTTAAATTGTTTGCTCTTCTTTCAGCCTTAGGCACGCAACTGGCTGCTGATGCTGCTGATTTAAGTTAGCCAAACCGCCATGCCTTAACTGTGCCGCCGCTGCTGTAGCGGCATGGCTGCTTGATTTAGCTGCTGGAGGGTCATGGTTATGTTTTCCTTCGTATGTTGTTACTACAGCTTTTGGATCTGTTGCTGCTCTCTCCACATGTTTCCTCACTCCACATCCCTGTGTTGTGCACTTGTAGTAACTCCTGTGGATCATAAGTGAAAACATCAAAACAAAAATGTTTTAACAAATAAACTATAATCAGTTAGATGATCTTTTTGTGTGTATTACCTTGGATAAGGATTCCCTTTGACAACTTTTTGTCCATACTTCCGCCATCTATATCCATCATCTAAAAGATCAACCTCACTTGTTGTCTGAACAATAATTCTAGGCTCTGCCACGGTTCTATGTGAAGCAGCAACAGCAGCAGCTTGTTCCAGAACTCGAACATCTGTACTTCTGCACATTCAAACATCTCTCTCATAAAAAAAATGAATGATACAAATCATCATCAAAGCTTATAACTATATATACCTTCTCTTGGCATCAGGCTCGTCTCTCACACCACTTTCTCCATTACCAACTTCTTCGCTGTCACTTGCCTCAGACATTTGCTCCGTTGTAGCTTGACTTGCTGCTTCATGTTGTTCCCTCGTAGTTTTGTTATTAACCGAGCTCCCATTTAGATTCGCTGTGCTGTCTTTGTTGTTGCCTCGCTTAGTGTTCTGAGGAGGTTCGTGATTGTGCTGACCTTTGTAGATGATCTCAGTTACCTGTCCATCGAGAGATCTCTCAACCTTCTTCTTGACAGGACATCCCGGATTGGTGCACTTGTAATAGCTTCGAGGAAACTCGCTGCCTTTGACTTGCTTTTGCCCATACTTTCTCCAGTTGTAGCCATCATCCGCTGGTCTGTCGACATTTAGAGGCCGTTGTGACAACCTTTGCTCGATGATGGTTATATGATCCGAGGTAGGGTTCTGAGCCTGATCAGATGAAAATGATTGGAGGGCCTGAGAGGAAGGAGGGTTCTCATCGGTTTGAGGTTGTTGCATATTAATGGCATTGGCTTGAACTGCTTGCGCTGTGACTTGTGCTAGAGCTTGCTGATGTGTCATTCCATATGATCCCTGCACAATGTTACATTCCAGGTTAGAGCAAGAATTGGAGAAAAAAAATACAAGAACCTTTCCTTCTCTTAAAGCTCCTACCTTTTCAAAATTAGTTAAGCTGCAAATTTATTTCCTCTTTGAGACAATCCATAAATCTCCCTAATAAACCCTAATCAAACTCTTGATCTTATTTCTACAACATTGACCTAAAATGAAAAACGATTTGAATGTTTTTTTTTTCTTTCTATAGCTATTACAAGTCTATAATCTGTTTGCTAACAAATAAAAAACGTGTCTTTTTGCCTAAGCAGCCAACCTAGCAAAGAAAACAAGAAACAGCTCAACAAAGAAAGCCATAAACTTCCACTTTCCATAAATAGATTTTTTAAAACTGATCTTAACAGAAATAGAAACTTGTTGATAAAAATCTTTAAAACCTGAAGGGGAGAGAAAAGACCCAAGAAGCTCGGTGAATCCAGCCGCATCGCAGGACTTAAGCCCGGTGGTGCAGTGAACATAGACGGTGACTGAGAAACCATCAAACCGGCCGGTCTGCTCTGCTTAAATCTCGGGTCAACAACATCAACAACACCACTACTAGAGCTATTACTATTATTATTCCCTTCGCTACCAGCAGCAGGGGAAGGCATGACGACTCCGGCAAGGAGCTGAGAGAAAGACCTACTCGACTCATCGGTGTCGGAGAACATGTTTGAGACCAGAGTCATCGGACCGGGGCTGAAACCAACGCCGCCACCGTAGACGAACATCTCACTAAACGGCCGTGGAGGAAGGGATAAAGTGGGTCGCGACAGAGCTCCGGCGGACTTGGATGTCGACGGAAGCTCTTCCTTCTCCGACATCGATCCCGAAAATGAAACAATAAAAAGATAAATCCTATTTTTACCAAAAAGAAAAAGATAAATCCTTTTTGTATATAACTGTCCGTGTGAATCAGTGTCGTGTAACTCGTGTCTCGGTCCGATTTTTTGCCGTCATGTTTTCTTTTAACGGAGATTTCAAGTTTTTTTTCTTCTTTTCTGTTATATTAAACGGATCTATAAAGATTAAAGCTTTTATGTCCACGATGTAAGATATATGTAAAGGACACATTCATTTTGTACGATTTGAGTAATGTGCAGTAAAAAAATAAAACAAATGTTTTCAAAAACTTATTATCGTTTTAAAGATAAAACTTTAACATATTAAATCCTGTAATTGCTGTATTTTTTACATTTAAGAGAATTTAATTCAGAAATAAAAGTTGACAAAAAGTCAGAACTAAAATATATTTTATGGTACGCATCATTGTCAACAAAGCTGGGTCTGGAAGTATATTATGAGAATATAGTATAAAAAGATGAATTAACCTTTAACCAAAAGAAAATGATTTTTTTTCATACCAAATTGATGTGTTTATTGATTTTAGTTTATGTTTCTTCTTTTACAAAGTGTCGGTATACTATTGTACGATGAACCTGGAGTGAAGAGGAGAGACAAGGCCACACTTCTATTCTACTCCACGTTGTATGAATAATACTGAAACGATAGCTGGCATTCCGTTTTCAAAGCCCATTTTATATCTTCATGGGCTATCGAGAAAGCCTGAGAGACGTTTTCCCTGGGCGTTTATACCAAAGGTCTTTTAGGGGATGGGGCTCGTGTTAATGGAGCGTATATCCACCGTTGGATTACATGATATTCTGTTTAATGGACTCAGATGAGATCAATGTTTTTCCCCAGGTGGTGTTTCAAAAGCCAAGTATTTGTTTAAGCATGGCTACGTGAATGCATATTTAATCACACATCTATTTTTATTCCTTGTATAACCAAGAAATTTAGGTCATATTTTTGTATCTCTTCGTTTAATGCAAAAGACAAAGTAAAAAGATATAAACCTTATAATTTTTTATCTTTAAATGTTATTAAATTTTTCGTTCTATATTTTTCTATTATAGTATATAATTTAAAGATAAAAATAAACAGATCATCATTTCAAAATCTCAGTAACAAATCAATTGACATCTAATTGGTTTTTAAAAGCATATTACTATGATGATTAGAACATTAAACTATAATAAACAAAAATTGATGTAAATTTTTCTTATATGTAAATGTAACTAAATAATTATTTATAGTTTCTAATAAAGTATTATATACAAAAATGGATGATGGCGGATTTTTAAATAGTTATTCCCTATGTTTTATAATTATAATAAATGTTATTTTAGGTTTGTTATTTTGTTTTAAAATAAATATCATTCTACAAATTTAATGTAATTTTGTTCATTAAATATAATTTGTACCTTTTTAATAACTAATGATTTTTAATTTAAATTATTATTATTTAATTAATTATATATTAAATAAAATATACTAGTTAATTATACAAATTTTTTAATCTCCGTCAAAAGCGTCAAATAACGTTATTCTGGAACTAAATAGAATAGAGTATTTTTCAAAGGGGATGGAGGAGGAGCTAGTGGGAGACGAGTGGCAAATAATTCTACTTTTATTCATACCAATTTTATTTTGTTTAAATAAACTATCAAGCTATCAAAATATTTCCGATGTGATGTGCATAGTGAGTAACGATAGAGTAACATCTAATTCTACACTCTAGTTTTCAACCACCATGTTTTCTGTAGCGCCTTAATTTATTAATTAATTTTGTTTTGAACATATAGATTCTTACTACTCTGCAGCTTACTAAAGTTTATTCTTTAGCAATGCCATATCACTTTTTTGAATAAAACTTATGGTTCAACCAAAATCAATGTTCTTAAATTAAATTAAATTTCAAAAAACAACAACAAGGATTTTATTGTGGCCGTGAAATACTATTGCTTGATACATAAATCAAAGAAAAATGACAGTTGCATATGGCTTGCATGTGTATATATTTTTTATCTCTGTTTGATTATGAAATCAATTTGGTGGGACACACCATAAGAAGTATGATAGGACCCTTGACTAATACTCAGTTAATAAATCTTAATTTTCTGTTTCTGATGACATTTCCGAAAGAATACTTTGGACCACTTTTAAGGTCTATTCCCAACTTATCTTGAACCCAATAAAAGCATTATAACTATTGATATATAATATCTTATAAATAATACAGACCATTCGGTCTATTATTCTACGTCTTCAAGTTATCTGATCAGCCATTTTAGTCTAGTAATTTCATATGTTACAAAAAAACTTCATATATCTTTATATACAAAGGTGTAGGTGTAGCATTGTGGTATTGAAGTTTAAATTCAATATACTATTTAATTAATTTATCCAGCATTCTCTAACTAAGCGTTTAAGATAGTTAGCAAATTAAGCAACAATTAAATAACGCGTATAGATCTACTATGTATTATTCTTGGATTTTCTTTGAAATGAGACATGGTAGTAAATTTTCCGGTGTTACCTCGATTTACAAATACGGTTAAGTTGAGTGTTGACGAAACAAAATGAGCGTAGCTTAGATTTTTGATCAAACTGCGATTAAAACTAGATAATTTTGAAGAATATCTAAGCTTATGTTACTGTGTGAGATGGGAAAAAATATATAAGAATTTATACTTTTGTGCATATCTACAGCTCAGTTTTTAAAGAGTTTTGTTCATCTCTATAATAAAAGGTGGTACTTATTTTGTCACGCCTTTAAGAGCTAAATTCACTTTATTATTTACATAAAATATGTGTGCCTTACAGTCTTCGATAAATATATTTTTCTAAAAAATATAATTAGATCCTTTTTTGAGCAACTAAATTTTAGATCTTTTTTTCTTTGACTAATATGATTAGATTCTTAACCCTTGTAGTCCTTAGAAAACTACGCTCGTAGATCCCATTAGTGTCCAAAAATTTCTTTAATTTTTTTTATAATCTAAAATCAACTTCGATCACCAATCCAAAAAACTATCTAACAAAAGTTATAGACGTACTAAAAGAAATTTTTTATATAATATTCCTCATGTAAACAAAATGATCACACAGTATCCAACATTTTAAACATAAAAGAAAATAAGATTTTAGCTGGGAGGCGGATGCTTTGTTTGCTGTCAAGAGATTATTAGTTACAGCTTTATTCAATTATATAATTTTTGAAATAGTGATTACAGAAAATAATGTGTTTACCATAGGCTTTAAATGTACTTATAAAGCAGCAAAGATATATGGAGATAATCTAGGAGATAACCATTCCACATTTCAGTACCTTTTTTCAAAGTAAAGAATAAAATATATTAACTAAATCATTAATAATTTTGAAAATAAAATTTGACTGTATACATGGAAGAAATTTATAAGGTATATATATATAAAATTGATCATATCTTTTTTTTTGGTCAACAAATTGATCATATCTATTATTACTAAAATAAACTGAGTCAAAATATTCAATCTTATTCTTTCTTTAAATCGTAGTAGTACAAGTTTTAAAAAAAGGCTAAAGTTATTACATTAAACAGAAGGGAGAAAAAAAAAAGCAGAGAACAGAATAAAAAGGCAAGGGAAGAGAAGACCGGATGTTGACAAAAAAAAATTAAATGTCACTGTTGTGTCTGATAGAGAGATAGATAGATTGAAAGAAGAGAAGGGGTCGTTTGTTAGTTTATTTTGTGATTTTACGGATCTTTCCTTTTCTCTCCCTAAACAACCTTATTTTTCATTTTTATCTCTCTCACAAAAGAAGCAGACGAACGAAGAAGAAAGAAAGAAAGAAAATAGATAATAAAGGAGATTTCTTTTCCTCTCTCCGGCAAAATTTTTGTTCTTTTTTTGGGTCTGGGTAGAAGAGAGAGAGAGTGGCCCAGTAGATCGAAGATTACGATCTATTTTTTCATACTTTATTTTTACCTTTGAGTTTTAGATTTTTTTGGGTTTATTTCACTTTGTTAAAAACTTGTAAAAAATCTTCATTTTTGAGCTTCTGAAGAAAATATGGATGCGACTTGGCGATAAGAGGATGTGGGTTTATTAAGGTAAAAACCCTCTGATAATTTGTAATTTTTATTTGATGATTTTCAATTTTAATTTTCATGTAGGTTAATGCATCTCTTCTGTCAATTTGGTTATAATCATGTCCTAATTATTTTGCAGATCCTTTTATAATCTAACTTTAGATTTCGTCTTGATTAGGACTGGACTCATCCTTTTAGTATATCACTGAATCAAAAAAACCTTATCTAGGGTGTGTGAGAATACTCATCATTTCATTTCTGCTGTATGTTTGACTTGTGAGCAACTGTTAAAAGAAGCTATTTCAGAAATGGGGTTTATGGTGATGGATGGAACTAAATTGAGCTCATTTAGTTAATAAAGTTTTGGTTTTTACGGAGGAAGGATGCTTGTTCTGTTGATTTGGTGATGGAACCAGATTTTGAGCCTCATGGAGTTAATAAAGTTTTTGTCTTTAGGCATCAAATGTGGTTTATGCTTTGTTGTTTTGGGGGACAATAATGCTAATGCCATTTTGAATCAGAGCTGTTCCCTCTCCTTGTTTCAATACTAAAGTTTTTGTTTGTTGTGGGAGGGAGCAGGAATGGGAACAAAGGTGCATTCGGAAACCTCATCTCCTGGAAGATATCATCACTCTATGAGAGATCTCAACAACGATTTTAACGCTTGCAGTAGATTGCCATTGCTCAACAACAGTGACAATAATAATAATAAAACCTCGGCTAATGATCAATCATCCTACAGAGATGTGGTGAGAAGGACAATGCTCGAACACGAAGCTGTTTTTAAGTCACAGGTTGGTTTAGTTAGTTAGTAGATGATTCTCTCTGTGTAACTTTCTCTGGCTTTGTCAGCTCTTGGTTGATTAATATGTTTGCCTTTTAACTTAGGTTTTGGAACTTCACCGGGTATACGGAATACAAAAGGACATGATGGACGAACTGAAAAGGAAACAGTTTAATAAAGAATGGTGTGGTGGTGGTCCAATTGAGGCATCATGTTCCTCTCAAGCAACTAACGATGATGATGGCCTCCGTAAATGGAAAATGCCTAGTTTTCCATCCATGTCGGTGGTGGAAGACAATGGCCATTCTCCTATGAAAGGGAACAGTTTTCTTGGTCAGGTTCCATGGCAAAATGGAGCTACTTCTTCCAAACATGTTGAAGCAGCTTTGGAGCTTAGGCCGACTAAAATGAGGAGAAAGATGATAGATCTTTGTATTCCAGCTGATGAGTACATTGATGACAATGACGACGCTGTAGAGTTGAAAGATGATCACAGGGTTAGCCAGCAGCTTCCTAATAATGGAGGTGAGCCTCGCGGAGATAGTTTGAGAATCGGTGGGTATGGTTCGAGTAGTAGTAGAAGAACCAATGGCTTGGCTGATTTGAATGAACCGTTTAAGGAAACAAATGAAGTTGCTTATGGCAATTTTCAAAGCCATGTTCCTGTTAACTCTCTCGGTATACCCAAAGCCTGGCCACAACAACATCACCAACCCTTAAGAATTGGTAAAGATGAATCCACTAAGTCTGCTACTCCGTTTCTTCAACCGGGCAAGCCACTGGATCCATCGTCTCAGCAAAGAGTAATAATGGGTTTACATAATAATGCTGGTCCTCCTCCTCCTCCTACAAGCAAGGCAGACTTGTGGAGAGGAAAGACGTTTATTGACCTAGAAGCTGATGATACTAATGATGATACCAACACTATCATCCATGAATCAAGTTTTGCTTCTCTTCATCAACAACAACAACAACCACGCCACCACTTGTATCCTACTTATAATCCTACTCCTCTAGAGTCTGCTGTCCCTTGGAACCGTCTGCATTCTCCTTGGCAGAATCCTACTAGCTTTGGTTTCCCTCAGGGAGTTGCTGCTTCAGCGCAGAGATACCCGGTTCTTAACCTCCCTGAGGCAAATGCTCAGAAACTAGGGTGTCTCGGAGATAGATTACAGTTCGAAAGCAATGCTAGAGGGAGTGGTAGTGCCACTCGGTCAAACCACCAAAACATGTTTTACAACGAGTGTTCTTCTTCATCGAAACCAAAAGGGACTGGCTATAGTTATCCTAACGGAGGAAGAAGAAGTGATCATCACAGCCTCTTGGATTTGAATGGCTCTGAGGTGGTGAAGTCTGTGAGAGATTTGAACTTGAACGTCACGCTTTCAAACGGTAACGATGAGGAACACGTGGCTACGTTACCATGGCTTTTAAAACCCACCAACTCTGAGGTGGCTGCTGCACCTGGGAGATGGAATCTGAACAGTAACGATGCTTCTTCTTCTTTGAAACCACCTTCCAGCATCAAAAAAGAGGAGGTGGGAGGAGGAAACAATGTTCAGAATCTTATGTGGCTAGAGAGGTTAAAGTCCGGTTCTTGTTCCAGTAAACAACCAGAGTCTGATAACATCAAAGCTGGAACTGCTCATAGAGATGAATCCAATACAGAAAGAGATAAAGTCCTTAGGGTAATGCTAGACATCAACGAACCGTGCGAGCCACTTTCAGATGAGGAGGATCAGCAGATGGAGAAACAAACCAAGTTTCATATCGATTTGAACATGTCGGTTAGTGAAGACGAAGAAGATGAAAGCTTCTCTGTTCCCACCACCAGCTCAAGACTGAGCTCAAAGAGACCTATGATAGATTTAGAAACTGTTCCTGAGTCTGAACCATCAGAAGAGACACCAACAGAAGAAGAGAAACCGCCGGAGTTTGAGAAAACAGCAGCAGAGACAATAGTTGCCATCTCTTCAGCTTGTTGCCTAGATAGAGAGCCTGAAGAAGCTGCTGCTGCTGCTTCATCTCCAGAAACAGTCATCCTTCACTGGTTTGCTGAGACAGTAGACACTCACAGAGAGAATCTAGACCAGAAGCTCGCTTCGAGGAACAACCAAGCGCGTTCTCTCTCGGAGATAGACTACTTCGAGTCAATGACCCTGCAGCTCCCCGAGATCACGGAAGAAGAGTACACCCCCAAGCCGTTAGTCCCCGAAGACATCGTACTAGAGGAAACAACAACAACAACAACCTCTGTGGCCGCCGCCGCCCACCAGAGACCGAGAAGAGGAAACGCGAGGAAAGGCAAACAGAGACGAGACTTCCAGAGAGACATCCTCCCGGGACTCGTGTCTTTAACGAAACACGAGGTGACGGAAGACATTCATTTGTTCGACGGGTTCATGAGAGCGGCGACGGGGAGCTCGTGGACTCCGACGGGTTTGACGACGAGGAAGAAGACCGGTGCGAGAGGGAGACCGAGACGTGTTGTGATAACGAACCCTGAACCGGTGGTTTATTACCCGGTTCAAGCTCCTCCTTGTCGTCCCCCCTCCTCGGTTCAACAACAGCATAACGGTGAGGTTGAGATGGGGTTTGAAGATGGGAGCTTTGGAGGTTGGGGGAAAATGACAAGAAGGCCGAGGAGACAGAGGTGTCCTTCTTCTTCATCAACTGTAACTACTACAAGTGTAACCACCAACGTTCATCATCACACGCGGATGTCACGTGATGGTTGGGAATGAATTGTACTATTTGATTTGATTACCATAGATTATTGTCATTACTGTCTGATTCTTTTTCAAAAAATGTTTTCGTATAGAGAGGGAGGAAGATATAATGTCAAACTGTGTGTGATAGATATTTTTCACTAGTGGAATACTTTTAATTTATTTTCGCTTCTTGTTATTATATTATGAAAAAAAATATTTATTTTGAGTTGTTTTCTAAAAATGTTTAAACGAAATGATTTTAAAAAAAGGGGTTTAGCCATTCGAAAAATCGGTTTAAATGTTTGTATAACTAATAATCTCCTAAACAGCATCTAACACTATCACCTAACAATTTTTTTGAACATTGATTTAGATTGGTTGAATTTTCGTTATAATTGGGTTTAATAAGAAAAATAATAATTTGGTCAGCTCACATAAATAATGTATGGGCCATGTAAATAAAAATGCATGGGCCTATATTGGTTCTTTTGCTCAAGTAATTAATTGACATTCGCCTATTTAATTTGTTGTTCCACTAATCCCTCATTTTGGCTCCCTATTTGGTTTATAAACACCAAAACGTTTAGCATATACATCACAACAAATATAGATAGATTAAAAAGACATAACAATGACAAAGATAGATTACATCCGCTCCCCATACTAAAACGATACATCATGATTTCTTAGGTACTTAGTTATTTAGTTTTATATTCCATACTAAACGTACGTACTTATTTAAATTTATTAATCCACGATATAATAACAATTAACAAAGAACAATAATCACTTCATGAAACCTTGAGCCATCTTAGCATAACCTCCCAAGCCACCACCAGACTCCTCTTCGGGCTTCTTAGCTTCCGGTTCAGCCTGACTTGCCGGAGGAGGAGCACCGGCAGCCGGGGGAGGAGTACCGGCGGCGCCGGAGGAATGTGAGGACTCGAAATCGTTTAGATACTTCTCGGCCTTCTCTATGTACTGACCAGCGCCGCTCTTCTCATCCAGCTTTCCGTATTTCTGGGCGGCATCTAAGATATCAGCGCTGGCTCCAGCGACTTTAGCCTTGTCGAGTTTGTCTGACTCGTTACGAGCAGCGGCTTGAGCAGCTTCGGCTACGACCTTGGCACTAGCCATGAGCTCGGAGGATGAAGCTGGTCTGTTGGTTGTTTCGGTTCCTTCCGCGGGCTTGTTGTGGTCTGGCTCCTCTGGTTTGGAGTCGGAGAATTTCTTTACCTGATCGGAGAGGAAGTTCATCTTTTTTTTTCTTGGTTTGCTGAATATGATTTATTGTGGTGGATGTAAGAGTTGGGAGATGGTGGATATGTGTATATATAGACAGGATATTTATCCACTACAAGGATATTCTTTTTCAAATTAAATAACGGATCCTCTTAATAATTCGAAAGAAACATATTATAAATTTTGTTTTCTGTTTGTAAGTAAGTTGCACTACACCATTATAGACGTAGCTCTTTTGTACTGAAATTACAAAATATCATTGTTTAAAACACAAAAATAATAATACTAAACCAATTTTAGAAATTCAGAGGGAGCAAAAATAATAATACCAAACCAATTTTAATACTCCTATTAATTCTTTTTCTCCTATTAATTCTTAATACTACTATTTGTGTTTTTTTATTATGTTTACTATTTGTGTATGTTACTTTTGTCACTGACTATTTGTGTATGTTACAAAAGTATAATTTTGTTCGTTGATGAAAATAACTGAAGTTTGATGTGGGTTGTTTGTCGTGGCCGAAAGGAAATTTAGTGATCGGTCATTATTATATTTTTATGACTGAATGTGATGTTCGCTTGTGGATCACACACATTGATATTTCTTGTGTGGTACTGAATGCATTGTTTGAGATACTTGAATACGAGGCATCACATAAATATCATTGTTGTTTCCATTCAAGGCAGTCGTGTCGGCAGAAGGTTCGGTCTTCGGTGGATGATAAATACAATCACTTTCTTTTGTCGGTAGAGTAAATTACAAACTTCCTTTTAATTAAGAAAAAAACAAAAATAGCACCACGTACTCACGCAGGCCTTGCCCTTTCAAACTCGCTTGGTACGGGTCTACTAACAATTAACAGATCCCGTTAAAAAACTGACATTAGTGACGCAGTTTTTACATTCTTTATTTATGTATTGTAATTTTGAGCTATTGTAATCTTATATAAACAATCTTTCTAGCATGATGTGCATTTTGGTTTGAGTTTAACTTGAAATCAAACAAATCACTTTTCAGAAGAGACCATAGCTTTCATGTGGGGATATTTGGGTTGCGCTACACTTTACATGACATTCAGCTACATTGAAGTACTAAAGTGGATCATCCGTGACGATGATTTGGAATGTAAGTTATGTCGTGGACCTCGTGGTTACTCATGGGCATGGGATGTCTTGGCAACAAGTTTTTGTAAAAGGTACAAATCCCACTGTTTAGAGACTTTAAGTTTATGTTTTTGTCTTTGTCCATTGATGTCTTTCAACTTCTAGTAAGGTATGACTAAAATTTACAAAATCATAGCCATTTTAATATAATTTTAATCAAAAAAAATATTTCTACGATTTAGAGACCATAACGATCTCTGTATATTAGTTTTGTAAAATTTTGAGTTAATGGCAAGTGTGCTATCTAAGAAGACTTAAGGAGATCAAATAACAAAAACAAAGATATGCTTCACTCACAACAACCTGGACAAGAAAATCTTGGACAAGTGCATGAATTGATTTAAGCTACGTTATAGTAAATGATCTTGTAATTGTGTATTCACATTCTCATCAGACATCATAAATATAGTCTCCATGGCTACTGCAAGAAGGGAGGCTTCGGTCGGCTCAGTCATTAGCCAAGCATTTGTGTTGTGCAAGGCACAACATCAGGCTCCAAGCCTCCAACCTTGATCCTTTTCGCCTCTTCAGGATCCAAATTTTTCATTTCATTATTGAGAAAAGTCATGAATGTTACTCTATATAAATAGTCCAAACTTCACCAGCATGGGTTAATCACTATCGAGTCAAAATAACCACCACATGACTCAGAAGACCACTGATAATACCACAATAAGAACGAATCAACAGGGAGAGCAAAAAAAACACAAGGGCAGAGTGAAATATTGTGTAACTTTGAGGAGATGGTTGGTATCTACTGGAACAAGTTGGGTTTAACCTATTTTCTTTTGGTTGGGTCTTAATGTTTCTCAGAAGCGTTTGTTTTATGAAATCAATGGAAGTGTGATGTTTAGTGTATATCACGTGTCAGATTTTGCAAGTAATAATGTAATATTTTCAGATTTTGCAAGTAATAATGTAATCTTTCTTCGATTACATGGTGTATAAATCTCTCTCTCACACACATCCACACTATATACAGCAACAAGTATCTGAGATCCTCTGTTTTAGTCTCAGAAACAGGCACATGCTTTTCCAGGAATTTTACCGGTTTTTCGGACAACTCCTGCTCTCTCCTTAACCTTCAACTCTTCGTCCTGCCTTTGTTTCTCAGCCTGAGCTCTGGCTCCGGAAGCAATATTTTCAATGTATTCCATGTCTTCCCTAAATCTCTGCAGACCTCTCTTTCTCCTCTGTTCTTGTTCGCTCTGCTGTTTCATGTACCAACAACTACTGTTAGAGAAAATACATTTTCAAACTATCATTAGATTATTTTGAGCAAAGTCAAATAACATTATCAACCTCAGATTTGTCCAGCTTCCTTCTAGCTTTGTCCCTCTTCTTAGCTTCCCACAAATCGATCTTTCTGTTTAACTTCTCGTACCTGACCTTGTGTAATACATAAGTTAGGTGTAATAAATAACATTCATGTACAAGTCCCTTTTGTGTGTATTATTTGAGACTTACCTTGCTTTGACCTTAGCCAGCTCAGCTTTTTCCCAAGCATCAGCTGTTGAATCATGTTCTCGACTAGTACCACCAGAACTTGGCCTTTTAGTTTCTCTAGGTGGAAGCCGCAGAGGCGAAGGTGATAGAAGAGGAGGAGGAGGAGGAGGAGGTGGTGGTGGTGGAGCACGGCGTTCTGACCGTGTCCTAACCGGTGGCTGTATCTGCATTGGAGCTGGCGGTTCAGAAACCGGTTTTCTTGGTCTCTCATGTTTCTCCCCTGAATCTTCACTTTCTCTGGTGTGATCTTCTTTCAAGTACATAGAGAACGTAGGAGTCTTTTTGACCGATGATGACTTTCTCACTGGAGACTTTAGCGTGGGAAGTTTGTTATCATTTACCTCTGGCTCTTTAAATGAAAGCTGCCCTGTATATATCAACGTAACAAAAAAAAATACAAAATTAGTTTCTAAACAATAAATCTTTGAGTTATTCTGAAACGTCACCTGAGAATCTTCTTGATAAGCTTCTTGTTTCCTCTAATGGAAACGCGTCTTCTCGGCCACTCTGCTTTGTTGTTTAAAATTACAAATAATTAGATCTTTCTCACAATATATAAGAACATCTTTTTCTTTTAAGAATAAGAACCCTTACGTAATAACTCTCAAGCCAAGTTGTTTCGAAAGTGGTTATGGCATAAGCAGCGGCCGCAACTGCAGCTGCATAGTCCATGTCGATGATCAAGTCATAACTCTGGTCGCTCATTTGCCTCGAGAACTGTTTCTCTAACCAGTTTGAGGGTTTTTTCTTATCTACCAGCATACAATAATATGATGTATAAATAATTAAGCATCCAATATTGATAGGGGATATTAAGAACAACATAGCAGAAGTTTGTGGGCTACCTTCTTTGAATGAAACGGACTTCCTTGGTGGCACTTTCTCCTCTCTAGTGGGGCTACCAACCTCATCTGTTTTTGCCTGGGCAGATGGATGCCTCCTCCTGAGATAAAGATATCAAACTTGTAAATCCATATATGTTTTATCTATATGTATGTGTGATGAAGTAGTTATTTACCTTGTTTGCTTAATCAAGCTATCCATTTCAACGCAACATATGGTGGGGAGAAGTTGAGAGGGTTTGGTTTAGATGTGTTGGAGGGGTTTTGAAGTGGTTTTTTTGAGATTATTACTTTGCATGCAAGTTACAGATTTGGATCATAAAAGTGTGTAGGTTAAGTAAAGAACACCTTTTCTCTTTCTTTTCCCTCTTTGCCTTTTTGGTTCTTTGCTTTCTCAAATGGACAGTGAAAAGGAAAAAAAAAGCCCCAGAATTTTCATACATGGATAAGGAATCATTTGCATGATAAAGTAAACACATCAACGACAATTTCGCTGGATCTTGAATCTTAAAAACCAGACAACAATAATCTGTGTATGAAAAGATAAATCATATTCCTTTGAAAAATATCATATATACCCTGAGGCAATGTTTCTTCCAGCGTTTAGATTATATGAAATAAAAATTTTAAAAATCTGTATTACAGATGAAAAGTTAGTTTTATTAAACAGTTTTTGAAAGATTTTTGCTTCTTACAAGAAAAATCTAATTCTAATTTACAAAAAGGTTAAAAATACAAAAAAAGACTGCAGGGATTACACTATACAGAGAACTCCCTGAAAAAACTTCCAAACTTGGGATTGTCTTTAAATAAATGCATTTACATACACAAGATTCAGAACTAGAGGTAGAGTAAATGAAGAAGATTGCAGACCTTCTTCTTCATCTACTTTCCCCTAAAGAAATCATCATCCCATGGGTCTTGACCAAAGATCTCGTCAATGATGTTCGAAGTTGGAAGAAGATCAATGTTCTTACTCCAAAACTGATCTGCTAGAATCGAATCACAAGGATCAAATGAATACGGATGATGATCCTCCACAAGATCATTGCAGTGGCGCCAGTAGTTCCCAACGTTGGACTCTTCTCTCTTTCTAACTGGACATCGAGTGGAGAATGTATTGGACTTGAAGTCATAGGACATGCATGAATCCTCTTCACCATTCACCTCTTCTTCTTCAACTCTTGAGATGCTCTTTCCAGGAGTTTCAGGACGCTGAAACGTGTTGTCATACTCTACTTGCCACTCGTCATCATCACTATCAACGTCCAGGCTTTGAGACCGATTCTGTACAGCTCGTCTCCGCAGGATGAAGACATTGAAGTAATAGCTCACAATCTCCTTCATGGTTCGCGAAGGAAACGCAGACTTCAGCTGTTTCCAGAAATCTCGGTCTAGTGAAACCGGGTTTGAGTATACAACCTCGTGGAATAGATCCTCCTCGTCTTCGGTTAGCTTACCAGCAACTTCCTCCCCCATCTCACCGAGACCTAACTCGAGACATCTTTCGTATCCAATAGTCTCGAACAAACCCTCTTTGTTTTCCATTATATGCTGCTGCACGCATCTGATGGACCCTTTATCCATGCAAACGCACTCCTTTCTTCCTTCACCAATTTCACAGACCTCGGTTTCGCAGTCAGGCATTGGAATCACGCACTTCCCCATCATCACCTGTTCTTCCTTGTCACTGACTTCGTCCTTGACACATTCAGGAATGTCAGCCTGGTGATCCGACCCGATTGGAACTTGTTTATTAGGAGAACTATTACACCACTCAACATCATCTGCAAGGCAAAATGGTCTCCAGAGAAAATCCGACTCGGGAGACGCATCGGAAAGGGTAGACTGAGTCGTACCACCAGACTGAGAATCCTCCTCAAAAGAGGATGTCATCCAAGAGAAAGGTGGATCGGTCTCAAACTCTTTCTCAACGTTATCCTCACTTTTAAACCCGTACAGATCACTCAGATGGTCTCCTGCTAAATTAACACGCAGCAAATAAGCAAGATGCATGTGTTTATATCATGTTAAACCTCTGCAAGAGGCATGTTATTATTACCTATGACAACACCTGGCTTCTCAAAAGAAACACGATATGGAACTCCTTCATCTAGTTTGGCCAGCTTATTGCAATAACTAATCTGTCTTGCATGCTTTACGTTGAGCTCTTGCACATCCTCGGCTTCAAAAGTTCGCTTATAACCCATGTTACTTTAACCTGTAATATAAAAAACAAAGACATTTAGTTACTTGGTCGGAAAGTTATCTATGTCATCCACAGACACACACTAACAAGTGACAGACAACTATAAGTGTCTATAACCATCACAGTTATTACCTAAGTGGCAAAGTAAATTAAAAATATGATTGAATTAAAAAAACCCCAAATTTTGAAAACCCTAACCCTAGATTTTCCAATTAACAGCTTAAATCACCAAATCAAGAACCAAGAATCAAAGAATCCGTTAATTATAGAGGACATATACAAAAGCCCTCTATTAATTTCCAGATCTGACGAACCCTAGGACATCAAAGTCAACGAGAATCCCAAATCTGATTTTTTTTGGGAAAACTAGAAATTAAGAACAGATCTGTAAAGAATAACGAAGGAATTCAACATCTAAATAAAAATTTTGATCAGATCTGTTGTTTAAAGATCTAGATCTAGCTCGAACACAGATTAAACCAAAACGAATGGGATGATATCAAAACAGGTATCAATCGAAAGAGGAAATCAAGAGGAAAACGAAAATTACAATTGATTTGAAGATCGATCTGGAAGAAAGAACAGATCTGAACGCGAATTGAAGAAAATAAATAAATTGGGGGAATTTTCGAACGCTGATAGGGTTGAATAATGACAATACCCGATTTTGAAACCCGGACTTAATTCGGATACCGAGACAACATCGAATTAGTTGTCACTTATTAAAAATCATTGAACGACTCAAATTACAATACTATCCTCGCCGTAAATCAGCACGTGCCTAGCAACTTGCGTTGGTATATCCTTCGCATCTATCTTCCTAAACCGAAACAAGATAACTTTTGCCGACGACAAACCCAGATTGGTACGGAACAAACCGGACCGAACAAATTGAACCGGCTTTAATAAAAACCCTAAACCCCCAAATCAGATTCTCGCGCGAACCCTTCTTCAACCTCTCGACAACGCCAAGTAGATTCCTTTTGTAGAAACCAATGGCACTAGTTGTAACCTTAGCTGAATCACTGAAAGGATCCGATACGAAGCAGAGTGTTAGAATCATCGACGAGGTTTCGTTTCATCTGGACCGTAACCAGAACTATGCCAACATGCCCGCGGAGAAGAACTTGAGAGGGAAGCTCAGGTCGGATGTTGATAGGTCTGTTTCGAGAGGAGACATTGTTATTGTGGATTCTTTGAATGGTATCAAAGGTTATAGATACGAGCTGTGGTGTATCGCACGTGCCGCTGGGATTAGGTACTGTGTTGTCTACTGTGATGTGGATGAAGCTCGTTGCAGGGAGTGGAATAAGGAACGGGGTGGTAGAGGGGAAGGTTCGTATGAGGATGGTGTGTTTGAAGATCTTGTGAGGAGGTTTGAGAGACCTGAGAGGAGAAACAGATGGGATTCGCCTCTCTTTGAGCTGTACCCTTCTCGTGATGGGATAGAGAGATCCTCTCCTGTGATCTCTGAGGCTGTGAGTTATCTGACCAAGACTGTTGATTCTAAAACTCAGGATGTGAGAGTTCTTCAGCCGAGTATAGCGACTCAGTCTGCTAGATTCTCTGAAGCGAATTCGCTTTACGAGTTGGATAGGGCGACACAAGAAGTCATCAATGCGGTGGTGGAGCAGCAAGCGCTTGGTGGGGCTATAAACAGAGTTAGTCTTGGCAATGAGCTACCTCCGGTTGAAATCTGCAGACCGGTTGGATTACCGGAGCTAAGGAGGCTTCGAAGAACGTTTGTTAAGTTGATGGGTCAAGCTAGTCTGAGCGGGCCACCGTTACCAGCTGATGCAGACAGTGGTAAGAGACGGTTTGTGGATTACTTGAACAGAGAGTTTGGAAGGCAATAACGCTTGAGATTGGTGGGTGAAACAAACGTCTTACAGTTTTGTTTTTCATTTTCTCCAGCACAAGTCAAGTTTACACTTTTTTGCTTCAGTGAAATTAGGGGATAAATTGATGTATTTCTTGTGCAAACATATGATTATCATGTAATCAAGTTATGCATTGTTTTTGTTTGTAATAGTAACGTTTGCTTTGTGAGAAAGTGAATTACAAGCATGAGTATCACCATATAACTGGATTATGTACTCAATGTCTTTGTTTCTACCTTTCAACATGACACACAGGGTCATGGACATAAATGCTCAGAACGGTGCATCATAGTGCACTTGCTCTTAGAGATGGCTTGTAATAAGCTATAAGTTTGGAGTGATGGAGATGTCCCGCGCACTTGGTGCTCGTGTACTGTGTACACTGAGAAGTAACGGTAGTGACAAACGGCTCCTTGTTTGTCCAAAAAAAATCTGAAAAAAGTAACTCATCCAAAAAAGCAGAACTGTTAATATTTTGCTACTTTTCACCATCAACAACACTTTAAGGACAGGATAAATATCTCTCTCAAGAACCAACATAAGTTCTCTTCGGTATACATCAGAATAAATAACTGAGCCTGTAAAAAAATATCATGAGAAATTAAAAGTTAAAACTTTTGGAGATGCGGGGGATCGAACCCCGTGCCTCTCGCATGCAAAGCGAGCGCTCTACCATTTGAGCTACATCCCCAAATGTTATACCTACAGTTTTTACTCTTTTTATTGTACTGGTCCAATAACAAACATGTATATATTTTAATGCTTTAACATATACGTAAAAAAAAGCGGATTACATGAATGGATATGTATTTTATAGACCCCACATGCAATCACGTTATACGTAATAGAGAAAATATAGTGAACCTATTAATACAATAGCTAACTTCGTATAGTTTTGACATATTTTACCTGCTCCTATAATACCAGCCAAGTAGCTTATTGGAAACTAGCTAGGGGCTACACTACATTCCTTTTATTTCTTTGATATTTTTCTGTTTTGAGTGACATGCATATAATTCGTTTGTTTTGTCATTCAACATCGGTGGGCCGGTGGCTATTCAGCTCACAGACAAATGTTGACTTTGCTTTTCTTTTTTTTTCTTTTCTTTTCATATGCTCACTTTCAGAATTTATTAAATTAGTTATTTTGAATAGTAAACCGAGATATATAACGTTTCAAAAGTAGAAACGTTTCATCAATATGTGATATTTCCTACTTTTAAAATGTAACTCATCAATATGTTAGTTTCGAAATTGCATTCATGAAGATGCTAGATGTGTCACATGTCCAAAATATGATAATAGATAGTAATCTATAAGATAGTTAAAGCAATACTAAATAAAAAGCAAAGTTGAAAAAACTACCAAAGTTATTGAAGTGTTGTGATTTTGAACCCAAAATATTCTGCAAATCACAAGTCAACAGTCCACGAAAAAATCCAATTAAATGTATTCTTCTATGAATTGAGAAAAACAAAATAATTAGAAAGCGTTAAATACATAAAACCTAAAGTAACGTCATGCAACGACCCGAGTGAGCACCAATATCTCCTATACGTAATGCTAATTTATCAGTTTCTTCTTCTGTTTTTTCCTATCACTTTCTTTTCTAT
Source organism: Raphanus sativus (assembly GCF_000801105.2). NCBI lineage: Eukaryota > Viridiplantae > Streptophyta > Magnoliopsida > Brassicales > Brassicaceae > Raphanus > Raphanus sativus. The sequence goes on along the minus strand of NC_079518.1, from coordinate 2,542,651 downwards.
TGTACATTAAAATCAACTTTCAAAAAGTATACTTTTCCTGTTCCCTTTTTTCTCCTTAAAAGGTTTATACAATTTGCTTAAAAAGAAGAGATTACTAGTTAGAACTTAGAACTTTGCAACCAATCAATTTTCAAGGTTTTTATAATATTTATCAAACACCTTTTATCTTCAAAAAGCTCTACATCTTCTCTCTAAAGCCATCATCTTAGTTTTGGCGTCTGCCTGGTTGTTGGTCGACGGTCAAAGTCTATTTTGTGCTTCCCCTAAAGATCGATCTTAAGACTTCATCATCATGATGAGAGTGTTTCTAGGTCTCTTGCTTCTCTTGGCCTTGACCACATCTTCAAGTAAGTGTTTCTTCTTTTTCTCCTACCTTCTTTTTCTTGACCATATAGGAATGATCTTTTCAATTTATGCTCTGACATTGGTTAAAAACATATATTCATTCTTCTTGCTCTCTTTATAGGTGCAATTTACTGTCTCTGCAAAGATGGAATAGGAGAGAAAGAGCTCCAAACAGCAATAGACTATGCATGTGGAAGCTTAGCAGATTGCAACCCAATCCATGATAACGGTCCTTGTTACCAACCAAACACCATCAAAAGCCACTGTGATTGGGCTGTTAACAGCTACTTTCAGAAAGCAGCTCAGGTCTCTGGAAGCTGTGATTTCTCCGGAACTGCCGCTACAAGTCAAAACCCACCTTCCAGTAAGTCAACCATCTCTAAAAGTCAATACCTTTGATGAGAAAAGTTGTGACCTTGATGATGTTTTTTTGTGTGCAGATTTGGTTACTGGTTGCATATATCCTTCAAATGCATCCACAACATCATCAACGGGAACAACTCTGACAAACGGAACTACTCTTGCGTTTGGTCCAACCGGAACCGGAGGCTTTCCAGGAAATGGTGCTTCCAGTTTGATCATTTCCCCTGTTCTAACACTCTGTTTCTCATCATCACTAGTGTTTCTATGGGGTTCTGATGTAAGGCTGGGATTTAGCCACGTGTAGAGAGACAAGGAAATCCACTTATATGGGTTCGTTTTTGATTCTCTTTTGGGTGGAGAAAGAAGCTTAGTTGTTTGCTGTGGTTTTTTTCTCTGTTCTTCCATAAAATATGTGAAGGTTGGTTTAATTTTTTGGAATATTTTAGTTTTTTTTATCGGGACTCGTCTTTATCACATTTCCTTTGTTTTACATTTACAATAAGACTCTTATTGGAGCCTTGAGTTAAGAAAAACCTTACAAATTTTAGTAAAGAATAGTCAACAGCAACATTGCCAACTCGTGGGTTGTGTAAAAATATCATTTTAATACTAGTATGCAAAATGATTTTTTTGATCAATCATAAACTAAAGAAATGGAGAGAGATGTCTTATTTATTCAACGAAAAGACCAAACAACAATGGATGTAGTGAAGTATACCGGCTACTACTTAAGAGAATATTTTGGTAAGGAACACACCATCAGTAATGGGTCAAGGCTCTCTGAGATATAATCTCTCTCCACTTGCAAGTCTATCTAACAAACTCTGTGATCAGCTTAGAGGTAACAAAGTTGTGCAGCTGATAGTTGCCCTGCAACAACACTTGAGAAGATCTTTGAGACGTTAGGTCATTCACCGGTTGGGTCATGGAATAGTGCAACTAAAAAACTGAGAAAAATATAAGTGAAGACCCTAACCAAGCCCATAATGTATAAAGGCTTGCCCAATTTGAAAGTTAAAAGCAATGAAATTCTAAAAGTGAAAATAAAAAATTTATACAACCGGCGGAGATCGATCTCGCCGTCTTTCTCGAACGCAATACCACTATGCTACGGAGGCTCTTGACCCTAACGTATTTGTTTAAAAATAGATTTTCCATCCAGATAATCAAAATGTTTAACCTGCGACTAAATCTTTGGATATAAGGCAACATACACTTAATTTAGATTGTTGTTCAAGATTAAGACTGTTAGATAAGTTGTTGCTGTCTGAAGAAGACAATAGTGAAGTCGGTCTCTTTGGAGTTGAACCACCACGTTGTCATTCCTGATGGAACAGGTATCACGTCTCCTTCTGAGATTCCGAAGACTCTCTCTTCAGGAATGCCGTTGCTGTTAGGCAGAACAAGACCTGCCGTTCCAATACCTGCATCTAACAAGTGTTAGTTTCAAACAAATAAAAAGAGGAAAACAGAACAGAGTGATTGGCAAACAAACAAAAAGATTCATTATAACTTTTTTTATCAAAGTTCCATAATAACATATGTGAAGCTTTGGTAGGAATATCAGCTTCCAATTTATTCACTAAGTAGTTATTTATATATTATTTTAAATTTTGTTTACTCTGCTTAACTACCTATGAAATTTGCTGCAGACGGTATACATGAATCAAATATGAAAGCGTTTGTGCAGGTAAATACTATTTTCTGTAACTAAAAGCACATGTAAATATTCATTGAGAAGATTTTAATCACATTTTATATACGTTTATATGTTCTATGAAATATATACTTTTATACTATGTATTTTAGTATTTCATTGTTTTGAAGCATCAACAGTGTTGAGTTGAGTTTGATTCAAGGGAATTTGTCTGATTTTTTCTCAAGCGGCTTTTACAATGACACATTTTGTGCACTTACTTCAAAAAGTGAGTAGCAATGTCTCCATTTTTCCTTCCTTTAGAGAAATGACATAATTACTTTTTTCACTCGTTATAAAAACTTCCATGATTTAACTGATGACAAATAAAATAAATATGTGGAATTGTATGAAGTATTATTCATGGAATTTAATGGAATGAAATAAACATTCCATTTATTTCCAAAGCGCTTTTGACTTGAGATGAATTTTTAATTGATTTTTTTGTAGAATGATATGGAAGTTATGGAATAAAATTAGATACTCTTTTATTTCTTTTAGTTGTAATTGGTGAACATTTTTGGAAATGCAAACCAATTAAGGTTTTTGAATAGTAGTAATCCTAGATGTATAACGTTTCAAAAGTATTACTAGAAATAACCTATACGGTAAACTAAAAAGTTTCATTCCACACCATTGAGGTAGTAGAAAAACGTTTCATAAAGATGTGATATATCAATATGTGAATTTAGAAATTGCATTCGTGAAGATGCTAGATGTGATACAGGTTCAAGTATGATAATAGATAGTAATCTATACATAAATCAATACGAAACAAAAAGCAAAAGTTGTAAAAACTACCAATAGTTATTGAAGTGTTGTGATTTTAAACCAAAAGTATTCTGCAAATCACAAGTCAACAGTCTATACTAAAATCCGATTCTTTTTTTTTTGTCAACTTGATCTTCATTGATCATAGCCCATTGGGCATTACATTGAGTATCGGAAATGACAGAGTACGAAAGGCCCATAGATAATATACATTATACAGTCCATTAAAAAAGAAAAGGCCACGCCATATCTGCCACGCGTCTCACATGCAAAAACACGGCAATCTTGGCCGTGAACAACCGTGAAACAGCTTTTCCAATTCTTCTCTCCGCCGCGGTATCTCTCTCTGTGCCATAGTTCCGGTACCATATAAGTAGAATCTCCTCCGTCACCTTTTTTGTCCCCATCAACCTTCGACTGGAGCACATCCGCGTCTCCGATTTGCTTCATCTTTGATTCCCTTTTGCATGGAAAATTAAGCTTTAGGTCTTCGTTGTGGTTTATTGCTCTAATTGGAATCTCGAGTAAAGAAAAACAAGAAAACAGAACATAAATTTTCTCACAATCTTGCCAGCTCGTGGTATTAGAAAAAGAAGAAACATTTACTTGAAGATGTGGTCAAGGCCAATAGAAGCCAGAGACCTAGAAACACTCTCATTTTTCTAGACTTTGACGATAAGGTTTGTTTAATAGACCCTTGACACATTCACTATTGAAGGTGTGTTTCTAACCAAAATATTCTCTTAAGTAGTAGTAGCTTGCATTTCTGTTGAATAAATAAAGTAAATTTCTCGTTTCTTCAGTGTGTGATTGATCATTGATCATGAGAAATAAATTTTTGCATTTTACAAAAACCACGAGCTGGTAAGGTTGTGACAAAGTCTATCATAAAGATTTATGTTCTGTTTTATTTTTATTTTTCTTTACTCAAGATTCCAACTAGAACAGCCTTTACATATAAGAAAGGACAGATAAAAAATCACGATAAAGCATTCAGAGCATTTGCATGAGTGAGCATTTGTCAACATTTATAGACTTTGTCTTTTTTTTTTTTAACAAATACATTTATAGACTTTGTCATTACTCTGAATGCTTTATCGTGATTTGGTTACTGGTTGCGTATATCCTTCAAGTCCATCCACAGCATCACCAACGGGAACAACTCTGACAAACGGAACTACTCCTGCGTTTGGTCCAACCGGAACCGGAGGCTTTCAAGGAAATGGTGTTTCCAGTTTGGTCATTTCCCCTGTTTTAACACTCTGTTTCTCATCACCTGTGTTTCTGTGGGGTTCTGATATAAGGCTGGGGTTTAGCCACGGGTAGAGAGACAAGGAAATCCACTTAGATGGGTTCGTCTTTGATTCTCTTTTGGGTGGAGAAAAGAAGCTTAGTTGTTTGTTTTGTTGTGGTTTTTTTCTCTGTTCTTTCATAAAATATGTAAAGGTAAAAAAAAAAAAAATATGTAAAGGTTTTTTGTTGAAACCTAAAATATGTAAAGGTTGGTCTAATTGGAACCTCGAGTTAAGAAAATAAAGGAATTTAGCAAAGAATTGTCAACAGCGACCTTACCAAGGGTTGTGTAAAAAATATCATTTTAATATCTAGTATGCAAAATGAAATTTCTTGATCAATCATAAGATTATGAAAGCCCCCGGCGAGGATCGAACTCGCGGCCTTTCGCTTACGAAGCGAACGCAATACCACTATGCTACGGAGGCTTTTGACAATTGTGTATGTGTTTAAAATTAGAACTTTTATGAAGATAATCCAAATGTTTAACCTGTGACTAAACCAACCATTGGCTATTAGGCTATTTCAACGTACACTTAACTTAGCTTGACGTAGCGAAGTACCAACTACTACTGAAGAGAATATTTTGGTAAGGAACACACCTTCAATTTTCAATGATGGGTCAATGCTCTCTAAGATATAACCTCTTAACACTGGCAACCTCTCTCTATAAAGAACTCTTTGACTAATTTAGTGGTAACAAACTTGTGCGTTTGATAGTTGCACTGCGACAACACTTGCTTCATTAAAGAAAAGAAAAGAAGATAAATGTCAATTGGTCTCTGTTCTTTGATTAATTTTTTTTTTTTGCTAAACTATTGTAGTGGTCACACGTCAATTATACACTAGCCAAATAACTTTCAGAAAGGTTTATTCATGAATCACTTATCATCTTCTCACATTCCTCAAAGCTGAAGAGCAAGTGGGATTGAGATCTTTCTCAATATAATTATACATAGTAATTTATATTTTATTTTATATAAAATGTTGATTTATTGCATTCATAAATTATTTTCTAATAAGTTCTATTATTTACGAAAATAAATATTAATATAAATTTTATATAAATTAATTTAAATATCTACAATATTTTCGATTATTTTTATCCACTTTCACCATTCACACATATAACATTAGATCTACTAGATCCGCATTTGTACTGTTAAATCCACTTGATCCATTTTTATTCCATTGGATCCGCAACATTCGATCCATTTTTTCCTTTCAAAACCTAAATGTCTCATTTTTTGTCGTTCATCTGTTTCTTAAAGCTAAAATCTAATCACATAACTAATAGATAACATAATATTAATATTAAATTGAGAACTCCATTTGAATTTCGACACGGATGGAACTGCTAAAATAGGCAGTGGTCCACATACCAGTAATAGTGGGCATGTTCTTACAAGAGAAATAATAGTGTGCTAAAATAGTCAGTGGTCCACATACCAAGACATCCAGCTGTAAATTATCTTTGCATTTGGAGATAGGCAGTGACCACCCACCAAAACATCCAGCTATAAATTGTGATATTTGCATTTGGAGAAAATCATAAATTTTTTGTAACCACAAAAACTCACAAAAAGAATGAGCGAGAAGGAGCTCCCCGACCACTTGAGAGAAGACTACTTGAGCGAAGAAACCAAAACATTAATCTCTGCACTTCCTTCAACCAAAGATTTTCTAGGGAAGCTGTACAACTATCAAGGATGTTGGTACTACCCCAACACTCTCCTAGGAGTCCTGAATTTCCAGAAAGGTTTCACGCCTCAAGAAACCGATATAGTCATCGCTTCTTTCCCTAAATCCGGCACCACTTGGCTCAAAGCTCTCACAGTCGCTCTCCTTGAGAGATCGAAGGACAGTTCTTCTGATGTTCCTCATCCTCTTCAATCCGATAACCCTTATGGTTTGGTACCCTTCTTGGAGACCAATGTGTATCTCAATTGCTCAACACCTGACCTGACCAAGTTCTCATCTCCGAGGCTGTTCTCGACTCACATGCCGTTACGTACGCTTCAAGTACCCTTCAAGGACTCTCCATGCAAGATCGTGTACGTGTGCAGGAACGTGAAGGACGTGTTGGTATCACAATGGTATTTCAGGTGCGCTTATCTACAAAAAGAAGCAGACAAAAGCCTTCTCGAGTCTTCGTTAGATTCATTGTGCAGTGGAGTTGGCTGTTTTGGACCCTTTTGGGAAAATGTATTGAGCTATTGGAGAGGCAGCTTGGAAGATCCCGAGCATGTTCTCTTCATGAGGTACGAGGAAATGAAGTCAGATCCCGCTGCTCAGGTCAAGAGACTTGCAGAGTTCTTGGGTTGTCCGTTCACAGAGGAAGAAGAAGAGGGCGGATCTGTGGACAAGATCTTGGAACTTTGTTCTCTGCGTAGTCTGAGCAGCATGGAGATTAACAAGACAGGAAAAACCTCGAACAATGTGCATTATTCTATTTTTTTCCGCAGAGGAGAAGTGGGTGATTCAAAGAATCATCTGACTCCAGAGATGGAAAACAAAATCGACATGATCATTGAGGAAAAATATAAAGGCTCCGGTCTGAAATACTGAGTGATGTGTGTGCAGATTTGCGCTTTCCTTTATTGAATATGTAATAAAAGGGAATACATTATTGATGAGTGATTTGTGCTTTCCTTTAACGGAAAAGGTTATTATGAATGTCAACTTGCTTTCAACGCTTTCCTCTAGTTCTACCAAATATATGTGAAATTATATTTTTTTTTTTGATTAATGAATTTGATTTGATTTGTTATCTATTTTTATTTGGTCCAAAAATATAGATATTCGATTCTCACTAAATCAAATTCGAACAAATTTTTTAAAAAAGCAAATTATAAATGCTAAAAACATGAAATTATTGCTTCGTATCGCTTTTGACATTTATTCTCTGTACACTCAACGGAAAATATAATGACGCAACAAAACTCTAAAACTCAATCAAGTATTCCTTTTTTTGGGATAATGCAACAGGCTCGTTCAATTTAAGAATGTCTCATTGTCTTGACTAAAACGTACAATTCAACGCTTTCCTGAACTCTTATCGCAAAAACATGATTCATGCTTTTGTCTAGGGCTGGGCAAAAAATCCGAACCCGAAAAATCGAACCGAACCCGATCCGAAAAAGTAGCACCGAACCCGAACCGAAATTGATTAAATATCCGAATGGGTTCAAAATTTCGGTATTTAAAGAACCGAAACCGAACCCGATCCGAACCGAAATATTTTGGATACCCGAATGTATCCGAAATAAATTTATATACTTAAATATATACATTATTTTTATATATAATGTATATTAAAAATATTAAAAATATATAAGATACCTTTGAGCTTTCCAAAATACTCGGAAAATATATGCAAATAGTGAAAAGTAAATGTTTAAAATAGATAAAGTATACTGAAAATACCAAAATAGTTAAATATCTATTGATTCTTTATCCAAATATTCAAAGAAAACCAATCTATATGTTAAATTAAGGTATTTTGACATATATGTTATGAAAATTTATATATAATATATTATCTTTCTTATAGATTTTGAAAATTTAAAGTATATAATGAATTTTGAAAATTTAAAAATATTTTAAATGGGTTATCCGAACCCGAACCGAACCCGCAGAGATCCGAACCGAACCCGAACCGAAATTTAGAAATATCCGAATGGGGCTGAAATCTTTGACCCCGAAAACCCGAAACCCGAATGGACTGAACCGAAACCCGAATGGGTACCCGAACGCCCAGCCCTACTTTTGTCAAAAAAAAAAAAACATGATTCATGCATATCATCACTCTATCATTAACAGTTCACTTCAAGAATGTACGATTCTCTTACCCAATACCCAATTTCCAGCTGATTCTCTTGATTCATCTGAGTTGTTCAGGTACATCAAAAAGCGCTTTGAATATGGTAATTATGTTGTTGTTTTATTTGATCTTATTGTCTATTAATTTCAATCCCTCTCTTATTATAAGCTTAGAATTAATCTTTGTGTATCCTAAAGGCTTTTTTTGAGGTCACTATGATCAAACTAGCCATTAAGCAAATTGTGGTTTCAATTAACATTGCAACCAAACTTTCATTTTTATTAATGACTAGAATAAGACATGCGCCTTGCGCATGGTGAATTTATACGAAAATTATTTAAGAAATATTGTACGGAAAAAAAAATTTGTATTCTTAATCGAGTTAATATTTTTGGTCCTTAATTTTTTTTTAAAAACCTTTTTTGTTAATTATATAATTTGTTTACTGATGAACTGATTCAATTTTAAAAAATATTCTAAGTCAATAAATCACTTATCTCATATAACCTAAAGTTTAGGCCGAAAATTCTCAGACCTACTATTTGGTTATAATGAAATTATGTCAGCTCAATTTATATAATGATTTAGATATTTAAAATTTAATTATGGTTTTAAGAAGTTTACGTTCACATACCAATCATATTTATCTCCAATATTTTTCTCTTTTTATGTCAGTTTCTCATTTTTTTATTATTACTCGATATAAATATTGATTTTGGAGTTTATTCTTATTTTTTGTTTGACCTGAGATTTAGAAATGTTTAAGATTTAAATTGTCAAAGAGATATATACTTAGGTTAAGATCTGCGTCTTGTGCAGAATAAATATTTTATGTTTATTACTTATTTTATGTTTTTCTGCATATTATGAAATAATTAAAAAAATAATATATATTAAATAACTAAGAAATCAGTTATTATTATGTAATAAATTGGCGTGTACAGATAATTTAAACGATTACTATTGTTTGTTTGCAATCATTTTAGGGTAAATATATCAAAGTAATCAATTTTATCTATGTATATATATGTATAATTAAATTTAAATAATATTAACATAGATATATAGTATATTATTAATATGAATATTTATTAAATGAAGTTTCTACTCGTATAATTTTATGATTATTTGCATATTTTTGTAACAAAAGTATAGTTTAATAATCCTTGATGCTCAAGGTTTGTGTTACTGCCAAGCAGTAGATACACACATCTATCTTATTAAAACAGAAACATTCTGTTGGACCTAACATTTATTTTGTAAGTTTTTAAATTAAATACACATTTATACTTTATAGTTAAACATACATTAAATCACTAATGTTCCTTTCTTTATACTATTATCCATGTTCCCAAACAATATACTTATTTCTTTATACTACTATCAACGTTTCCAAACAATATACTTATTTCTTAAAAAAATGTTCAAAAAAAAAATATACTTATTTCTTTATACTACTATCAATGTTTCCAAACAATATATTTTTATACTACTATCAATGTTTTCAAATAATACAATAATTAATCTTAATTATTTTATATCTATTATTTTCTCTTTAAATTTTTCGTAGAAACGTCATAATTTCATAAATTTCAAAATAGTGAACTTTAAAATTTCGATTATAAGATTACAAATTATGAAACTATTACAATTTAAATCCAATTAGATTATATATCGGTTATCCATCAGTTCAATCGGTTAGTTTCGGGTTTTAGTGATTTTTAATATGAATATTTTAGAAACATAAATTGAATTGTCAGATCTTCGGATTAACCGGTATAATCACAATCGGGTTGAATTTAAAAATACTGATTTAAATGCAAAAATATTTTAAATACACACTCTTTAAAAATTACCAAAATATTTGTTAAATTATTAGTGAAATTTTTCATCGTAAAATATTCCGCGCTTCAAAAGCGCGGGTCAAAATCTAGTCTAATCTATTAAAATTGAAGTACAAATAGTACTTGACCCTAAATTTTGCACAAAAATTACAAGGATATGCCACTGATCTAAACACTGCAGTTTTACGCATTCATTAAAACATTAACTTCGTACACCAATAAAATCGTTTAACTTTTTAGGCTTTGAGGCCCAACAATAATGAACTCGCTTGAAACTGTAACTTCTGCAAAGCTTATAATTAAACAATCTACGGGTCAGTCCGTAAGGATTTTCTTTTAAATAACTTTTCAGTTTTTTTATCATGTGTATATTATCTTAAAATCCACACGAGGCCGGAAGGCTTACAACAAGAAAAATATAATTTTAATGTAATTCTGCTTTTATAAAATATAAGACGAGTTGTGCGGGTCTTATTGAATATTACATATTACATATCAAAACATAAAAAAAATTTGACGTCAAAAAAAAACATAAAAAATATTTTTATAATAGTATTATCAAACACGCCATTTAAACAAAATATATTTATATAGTAAATAACTTCAAAATTTCGACTTATATAAACCCAATTTAAATCTAAAAACCGAATCAACATCCGCGCGGGTGCGCGGGTTAAAACTCTAGTTAATATTATGAAGTAAATTTTGTACTAAATGATTCATAATTAGCGAACATATTGGGAACCTTGTACTTAGAAAAAATATCTAATGAGGAGGCATGAAGATCGCATCATTATGATTTTTTAAAATTTGCCTGAAAAAATCAATGTTCTTGGGAACCAAATTTTGTCTTTAATAGATCATTCCTTTTACTGAATTCTCGAATAATTCCTTTTATAGGACAAATTAAATACATGATTGAAATTGCCGTTATGTGAGTTGACCTTCCACTACTTATTTTTTTTACATTAATACATCATTCCCTTTTGTGTAAAAAAAAAGTTCGTGGATAAGCAAAAAGAATTTTACTGTAAAAATTCAAAAAAAAATTCTGAAGTATAGTGAGGTGAATAGGAATCAATTAGAACACTTCAATTATATTAATAGCAATTCTAAATGATAGGTATCTTATATATGCGAGTACTTTGATTGAGTTGGTTTTTGGTGAACGATGAGTCTGTCATAGTGATCTCTGTATCAAGTTTTTTTTTCTTTTTTAAGAAAATCTCTGTATCAAGTTAATACATTTTCTTGAGTTTGTTTTGTAAATGAAACTAATTTTGAAAAGCCCATTGTAAGTATTATTTTGGATATGAGTATTGTGTAAAGCAATGTTAATTATTTCGAAAGTGTTTGTTCACGGTGACATGTAACTTTTCAAATAACACATGTATGATGTATATGCAATAGGTAATATCAATGGCATTTTTTGTAAATATTCTAGTAATAAATGGGTTTTTAATTTAGGATTGTAAGAATGCATATTAAGCTGACACATCAGCATAATGGCAATTTTGTTAATAACTTACATATTTAAGATTTATTATTAAAATTGCTTCTCCTTTAATAAGAAAATGGATATTTACAATTTAACCCAAAAAAAGAAAAAAAATTCCACTACATACACTATCTTCAACCTTTTATTTCTATATTGAACACTATCCCTAAAGCATGATTCATGCATATCATCACTCTATCAGTAACAGCTCATTGTTCTTTTTGTGTCATTTTGTGTTTAAAAAAAATAAAAATAAAAATTATATCTTATATAATTATCATATATAAATGTCACAATATACAATCTAATGACTAATGGTTCATTTTTGTGCTGGGGAATAATATGTGATTTCTCTGGTTATAAGAAAAATAGTGTCTCGTGTCCTTCATTCCATTCATCAATTGGTAACTAACATTTCATTTTGGCTAGTAGGTGTACTACTACTCAATTTGGACACTGGGCACATTATGAATACATTAAGTAAACATTTTTGTTCTATCTAAAACATTTTAAATAGGTAATACGAGCCAAATACATCCACGTAAATGCCTACATACCATTTGCAAGTTTCTACCTCAATAATTCTATCAACAACCAATAGTTGACAATTTGACATGATTTTTTTATAAAAATAAACTATATATATAAATCAACCCGAAAACGGAAATTTTAGATCCGGTTACAAGCCCAATTCGAACAAAAGCTCCTAAGTCGATGTATTAAAAAAGCTGTTGTGCTTTACAAGAATCCAAAACTATAGCTGACATGATTAGTTGTTGCGTTTTACAAGAATCCAACACTATAGCTTTATAAAATCTTTTGGCCTGTGATACTGTATGATATAATTTATCTTGAAACAAAGGTATAGATTTACTTCTCAACTTGATATGTTGATAACTTTATGTTGAACCCTTGTTATGGTAATATGCAGAATATTAGACTGTTTAGCATATCTAGAGTCTAGACCATTTTTTAAAAATATTGGCAAAAACAGAAGAATAAAGTAAGTTCATTATTTAGTCAATAATTGAGCTTACAAATAACTTTTCTACCTTAATCATAAAAAAGCATCGAACCACCAAGAAAGAGCACAAACAACAGCTTGTGTGAGAGAGTTAAGACATTGATCCCACAGCTTGTGTTATCTAGCAAGTGGAGAAGAAACAAACGGTCAACACTCACTGATACTGTGTTTGATGAGAAATGTGCCCCTTTCTTGCGAGTGATGGTGGCTGGGAACAGTCTTGTCGGTTTCTTCTTCACATCCACAAGTTTGAGCTTTTTCCGGTGTGTCGGACTTTGTAAACTTCCGGATCCTCACATCGTGGGTTGATTTAATTAATATAATATATATATTTTTTAAAAAAGTTGAGCTTTCCACTTCTTGCATTGTCGTCCAGACATTGATCAGTGTCTGCTAGTATTTTTGAGGAATGTGATCACCGAGTTTGAATCTAGAGTTAATAGAAACTAATTAAAGACTTCTTTCGTCAAGTCTCTTTAACTCGTGTGATCACTCTAAAAAATTCTATAAAATTCAATCATAAATGTTTCTGATGTATATGTATCGTTTTAGTTGTAAAAATCAAATGATATTTTTTTGGAAGATATCACTATAAATATTACTTAAGAAAACAAAGTTTAAACTTTTTTAACGGCCATTTTTCATTTTTTCATATAAAACATGATTAGTGTACTGAAAGAAATAAGTCTTAGTTAAAGAAATGGCGAAACTTTCTTTCCTTATTGAACCCAGGACAACTTCTGCAGGCAGAACATGGAGCAGAACAGAGAACACATCTACATATACACTAGTTTTAGCTAAAGCAGTATCTTCATGTTCTATGGAAGCGAGCTGGTTCTGTATACGTTGTGGAGCACGATCAAACTTAGCAAACTGCAAAGGGCAACACACCAATTATTGCATCTTGTTTGGTCAAATGCACCAAGACTGTTTGATTTCTTGCTGATTTGATTCTGAAATCATGTGAAAAGCTTGTCCATCTTGAAGTGCTTCTCCATTAAAAAAAGTAATGTCTATCTTCTCCCTTGTCATTGAAATTATTGTACTGCTTCGACTCTTAAAGTTTCTACCGCACATAGGTAACATGCCATTCAGGTCCAAAGAACTTGAAGAAAGGTAAGAAACGGAGTCTAGTGGCTTCATCATCCCACTCAACCCTTTGAAACCATTCTTCCTCTTTGTATTTAATAACAAACTCTTCAGACCTGAAGACACTTTGAGAATCCAACGGGAGCTTCCTCAGCTCTGGACACTCTGTTACGTGGATTGTCTTTAGGCATGGAAAAGACAGAGGCACCCAATATATGCTCTTCAACGTAGCTAGATTATGTAAGCGCAGACTCTCTAGTTTCTTGAAAGGAATGATATTAACGCTCATAGCTTTCTCCCGGCTTATTATTTCTTCTACTAGTTCTGAGTCTAGAACCATGAGACTAGTAAGGTTCGGAGCAAACAACAGCCACGTTAGATCCTTCAGACCATTGCAGCTACTAATATGCACACTAGAGAGGTTTTGGAAGCCTTGAGTTAATGATAAAGTCTTCCACTCTGCCTTTATCTCCCACATTCCACACTTCCTTATGATGACTTTGCGGAGACTATCCATACATGGCAAAGCCAACACTCTAGCTGATTCTTCCTCCTCAAGCCCTCTAAGTACTAAAATTTGAAGACATCTCACCAGCCTGGGAGCATATAACAACTTCTCCACAACCAAACTCGACTTGATACTTATGTTAAGAACCTGTAAATGCTCCAAGAGCTGCAACTCCTCCATTAAGCTCATGTCTAGCGACATTTTAGACTCTAGTATTTGCAGTTTCCTCAAACTAAACAGTTTTGATACCCCTGAAACACTCCTAAGTCTCTTCATGTAGTCCAGCCTCAGATGTATTAGCTTTTTCAACTCTTGCAAGCCAAGAGGTAGCCGCCTTATGTATGTCCATGACAAGTCAAGATAGCGCAAAGAAACCAGCTCTGATATTTGTTCCGGCAGCTTACGGAGACTTGAGTTCCCTGAAAGATCCAGGACAACGAGCATTGGGATACACCGGAAGAAATCAGCCGAGATATGTATCAGCGAATCGTTTTTCTGAAGGAAGAGAGTTGTGAGTTTCGAGCACTCAGGGCTGCCAGAGACTATCTCAATCTCATTTTCCATGAGGGACATCCTTGTCACGCCACTCCAGTTCTTGATTCTTGGTATCTCGCGTAACCCGCCTCTTGCTTGCACAACACATTTTTCTTTATCCTTCCCAAGATCAGATGATATCCAGAGAGCCATCTCCCGGACCACGTCATGCATCTTCACTTGTTCTTTATTGATTGCTTCCTCTAGCAGCAAACATGCACGGACAAGTATACCAATGATCTCATAGCCTCGGCTTAATGCTATTTCTCTACTCCCGTTCTCATCTAGGAACCCCTCACATATCCAGTAGTCTATCAACCTCTCTTTCTCCATACGGTAATCTTCAGGAAACAAAGAGCAATACAGGAAGCATGATTTCACCTGTTCCATGTTTAAATGATCGTAGCTATACTTCAAGATCGAGAGAACTTGGTCTTCCATGCCAGAAAACTCTGAACTCAAAACGTTAATAGCAGTACGCCATTCTTGTTCCGTTCTTTTGCATGCCATGGTTTCGCCAATAACGTTAAGTGCCAATGGTAGACCACAGCATTTTTCAGCGAGCTTTCTTGCCAGACAAGGAATGTCCGGATGGCCTTTCAATGTGTTTTCTCCAACTTTCTTTTTAAACAGATCCCAAGCTTCTTCTGGTTCTAGACAATGAACTTGGATAGGGTCATCAACCCCCATGCGCCCACACACTTCTCTAGAACGAGTGGTGAACGCTACTTTGCATCCGTTTTGTCTGCTCGGATGCGGGACTCCGACCGCTTTCAAGTTCATTTTCTCCCATATATCATCCAGCAACAGCACAAACTTTTTGCTCCTGAGGACATTGTGTATCTCAAGGGCTCTCTGGTTCACATCTTTCTGGTCCCATTCCTCTTCTCCATCAAGGCCTAGCTTCTTGGCGATGTCTCCTTGAATCCTACGGATCTCTGGAGTTTTAGACACCACAACCCATATCACTACCTCGAAGAAGCCGCCGCCACGTGTTTCATAAAACTTGTTGTTGAGCTGTGTCAGAAGAGTGGTTTTGCCTACTCCACCCATGCCATACATACCCACAATCTCCACTCCTTCTTCCATTAGATGAGTCCATACTCTTTCGAGCATCTTTTCTTGACCAACGATGGTCGGTTGAACAGGCATCTCATCCACCTTATCCACCGAAACCGTCTCAGTCACCTCAGGAAATTCGCATTGAGAGCTCAGACTCTCAACCTCCTTCAGCATCAGAACAACCCTTTTCCCATAAAGATAGCTCAATCTCACATTTCTAGAGCAAAGCCCACAGAGACACAGCCTTTGAAGCTCAGTGTCATTAGTCCTAAGCAGATCATTGAATTTGTTCTCGGTGTTGAGGACGTTAGTAAGCCATACCTGGACCAGAGAAAGCCTTTCACGACGTCCTGTAAACTCTTCTCGGCAAACCCTTCTTTGCACATCATCCCGCTTTGCCTTGAGCATTTCTATGCCTTTCTGCAGAGCAGCTAGATTCTCTGAAAGGCTGTATATATAACTCCCCTGAGTGCAAAGACATTGAGAGACTTGATTCACCACTTGGTCACATGGCATGGAGATCGAGAATAAACCTCCCATTATATTGCAGCAAAGAGAGAGAGAGAGAGATTCAGAAGAAAAAAATCAGAAGCTGAGCCCCCTAGTGAGAGACAATTATTAACAAGAATGAGTAGATAAGAACACACAACCGTATGTTGAAAGTTTCAACCACCCATGGTTGGAAAATAATGCATTGTGGAAAAAAATATAGACTTTTTCTATGATAGGTTTGTGAAACCAAGTCAAGGTCATAACTTTGGAGTCTAACTCAAGATCTTTGAAAAGTCTTTAAACAATAACTTGTAAAGTTAGCTTACGTCTTTATCCCTAAAGTCCATGACGCCTCTCTATATAAACAGATAATTAATATCTCTTTAATTTCTCATTCATCACCTTAAAGATGTATGTTACAAGGCATCTCTCGGAATACCAGAGAAACTCGTCACAATCGTTGCCGGAAGGTCCAAACTCAGGCGTACTTGTGATTCAAGATGAAGAGTCGAAACCGACTTGTTGCTTCGGATCTTGCTACGATGGTGAACTCAGAGGCTTGCCGTTCCCACAGAACGCAAAGCTGACTGTGACTTACAGAACCGGAACTGGTAAAAACAGGCGCAGTTACCATGACCCCGTTCTGTTCATTCCGGTTCCTGGACAGCCTCTGTTTTTGAACCGTTATTATGTCATTAAACGCCGTGGGAAGCACTCAGGGTATGTTACGACCAATAATTTTTGAATTATTTTATCTATATTTTGGTTGATGAAAATAGATTGTAGCATTGTTTGGTTCGGTTTAATGTTTTTAATATTCTCTCCGTTTCAATTTATATAATGTTTAGAAATTTTTTTTTCTAGCAAAATAAATGATGTTTTCACTATTTTATATAAAATTTAATATTATCTAAAATTTGTGACCAATTACAAAATTTTGCTTTTTTATTGTTTGAATTGTTTTTGTTTAATACTATTTTTATATAGCTAAGATACATTGTATAAAAATTGTATTTTCTTAATATTTGTACAAAAACTTTAATATCAACTAAAATGAAATAAAGAGGGTAAATTTTGAGGTTTTCAATACATTTACTTTTGATATATCGAAACTGAAAGACCTGACTTGCGCAACAAGATTCCTTAAATCCTAATTATTTTCTTGCAGAGGAGCTACGGCAAGTGCAAAAGAAGAAGACAGAGTCCCCTGCTGCTTTTGCTTTAGCTACATTCCTGAAGCTAAGCCACAAGAAGCAGATCCTTATGATATATACCAACAATTCGAGATCCATCAACGCAGAGCATTATCTTGCTATAACACAGCCATTTCTGTTGCTCCTAATGGGATACCACCTGAGTTCCTTAAAAGAAAGTATTGGACCGTTGAGTACTCGAACTCTCAAGATTTTGGTTTGAGAGATGATGCAAAGGGAATCAACGCTGAGCTTCGTTCTGAGCTTCCCAATGATGTGAATACAAGCGTTGTGGTAGGAAAATGGTATGTTCCTTTCATATTCGTGAAAGAAGGAGACGCAAAGGAGCAGATGAAAAACTCAACTTATTACAGCATGACTCTTAAACAAAGATGGGAAGAGGTTTACTCATGTAGTTACAACGAAGCAGAAAGTGAGGTTGTAGTTGATGTCGAAGTAGATACAGAAGTGGTGAAGCTTGATGGAGAAGTAACCAATCTGAGGGAGACAAGAGCTGATGGAGTTGTTTGGTTTAGTGTCTTAAGGGATGAGAGACAAGACAAGAAGATAGGTCTTGGGTCAGTGGTCGTGGAGAGGATTAAGTGGGAAGAGGAGAGGTTCGGGTGGTTAAACAAAGGCGATGAAGTAAGGTCTAGCATTAAGAGAACAGAGAGATTCGAAGGCGGTTCATCACAGTGGGAGAGTTATAAATGCTATGTATTGGTAGAGAGCTTTGAATTAAAGAGAATGGATGGGAGTTTGGTGTTGACATATGAGTTTACACATGTTGATAAGTTGAAGAGTAAGTGGGGTTGAGTTTATTCAGCTTATTTGTGTGTCATGTGTGCAACTTATGGTGTGTTTAATTTAATGAAAGCTCTTCTATATTCATGTAAACTCTGTATAATGAATAATCTAGAACTGGTTTGAATAGTTATCTTGCTTGGGTGTAGTAGAAAACGATAATACAAAAACAAAACCTCTCTCTACAACAAAAACAGCTTTTATGATGCACTCTTCTGCTTTCTTCCAACCGCTTCCATGTGGCCTCACGTTTTGCATCAACTTCAGGTTCTTTTGATTCATTATCTCTAAACTTAGCAAGACATTCTTTGAAGAAATCTCTGGATCAATTTCATTAAATATCTTCTGCACGTTCAGCTTCATGCTTTGAACAGTATGGTTCCAATGCTTCTTAGCTTTTCTCTCCAGCGCAGGGAGAATGATAGGAAGTATATAACTTTTTGGTTCGGTATTATTAGATTCTCGATCTGATCATTGTTCCATAAGAACAAAGCTCTTTCTGCAACCTGCAAAATATTAAAAAGCACTCAAACCTTTTTGTTCTTTCATGATACAATAAGAAAACTGGGTGATACATACATATAAGTCGGATTAGTATTTGCTTGATACTTAATTTTATAATACGTTTCTCTATTAGATGGTTTAGTTTGGTTTTTATAATTGCAAAAATTTAAGATAATTGTGTCAATTTTCAGGGAGAGTACATGTCCTTGTCCATCTCTAGAGCAGGTTTGAGCTAGTCATGGTGATCAGAAAGTTAGGTTAGCAGTCGATTGAATGTCTGAATCAATTTGGTGAGCGACAGCCTCAGAAGTTGTCTTTCTCACTATCAAATACTATCTTTTGTGCCATTTGTTTTATTAACTTTAGATTGAATGTAGTAGGGGTGGGCAAAAAAACCGAACCGAACCGATCGAACCGAACCAACCGAACCGAAACCGATTCGAACCGAATCAAAGTCTATTATCAAACAGTTAGGTTTAAGATTTTCCCAACCCGAACCAACCGAACCGAACCCGATCCGAACCGAACCACGTTGAACCGAACCAAACTAAACCGAACCCATAACCAATGTGCATATTAGCAATATACAATATACTAAAATGCTAAGACTAAAGTTATTGTTAATTTTATTAAGGATTTTTTTTTTAGTTTTCTATTTACTTTAGTTAATTTTTGTTTGATGTTTATAATTTGTTAAAGTTTTTCTTTCAGTTTTACATTATATTTAGTTTATATAGTTTATTTTGTAGAGGTATTATTAACGATGTTTTTTTAATTTTCTATTTATTATAGTTAACTTTGATTTGATTGTGCTCTTATATATGTTTTGTGTTTCTAAAAGTTTTTTTGGGTTTTATATTGAATCTAGTCAACATAATTTAGTTTTTTATAATCGTCAACACGATGATTTTATGACCATGCGTTTGTGTTTTAAAACCGAACCGAATTCAAACCGAACTGAGTTCAAACCGAACCGAAACCGATCCAAACCGAACTAACTATGGTTTACTTTGGTTGGATAAATCATTGAACCGAATTAACCAAACCGAACCGAACCGGAACCGAACCGATAAAATAACCGAAGTGCCCACCCCTAGAATGTAGCACTTATGTCCTTATACATCTTATTGAATTCACAATTAGGCAGATCCACTATTTAGTCAAAATTGCAAAACAAACAAAATAATTTAATAAATGCAATAGTGTTGAGTTAATTGAAATGGTTAGTGAATGAATAAACCATAAAACAACTTATTTTATATCTAATCCATCATGCAAATGGACTAACATTGGCTCTAAGAAGATTTATGTGGATACGATTCAATTCATTAAAGTTTTCATCAATATTTTTTTGTCAATAGGTCTAAATCAATCTACCTCTTTTTCGTTCTTTTAAGAATACTTTGAATATCTAATTAAAAAATATATACTTTGAACAATAGTTTATTTTTGTTCTTTTGGATCGTTATTCAATGGGAAATTGGGTGAGATATCTCACCTAAACAAAAACTTATAATTCATTATGTAACCAAAATCACATCCTCTCTCTTCTTCTCTTTTTTTATCTCTCTCTAACTTCTTTCTACAAATAAGCCCTTATTCAATTACTCATAATATCGCAAACACTTCAAGATAAAATGAAACATTTAGGCAATAATATAAAATTTGGAAACAACAAATGGTAAATCAACAGAATAACTCAAAATGATCACACTAAATTTTTTAATTGGTTTTCAAGTAATGAAAAACATACAAGGCTAAATTATGAGAAATATTATCAAGATTATGTGAATTTTTAGGACAAACCAAACTGAATCAAATTATGAGAAGAAGTGAAGGAGAGAAAGGTTTATAAATAAAGTCATTTGCAAAATGAGGATATCGGATGTGCTATTTTTTCTCTGTAGACATAAATGCACTGTTTCCCAATCAGCTCGATTTTGGTAGCTCCAACCGCCGCCATATACGACATAGATCGCTCACCCTCTCCTCTGAAGACCACCACCGGGAATTTGGGCTGGAGATCGGTGGTGTGTACGAGCGTCGGACCCTCAAGTGTGTGAGAAGCGGTTGGAAAGAAACATGGAAAGAGTGGTCGAGAATGATGACAAACTTGAGGCTGCTTTACCACGGCATCGGGGTTTGGGATCACGTACGACGATGGCGGAGTCTTCTTGCTCACACCCTCCAAGACGATCTTCAAACCGGTTCGTATGACTTGCGCAGAAGTGTTCACCATGGTATCCTGCGCCACATGAACGTTTCTTTCTTTCATTCTATCATCACGTGTTTGTCTCCTTCTTTTTTTATTGCTAACCATTTTTCTCTTTAAAAAAGATGCAAAACATTGATTATAGGAGTTTTTCTATCTAAAAAAACACTTAAACCGATTAGAAAAAATACAAAACTAAGTTATGAGAAATATATCAAAATTATGTGAAGTTTTAGGACAAACCAAACTGAATCAAATTAAACTAACCAAGGTTAAATCAACCTAAATTAAACCATATTATATATTTAATCCAACCAGATAGAGTTTTCTCAATTCGAATGTTCAACCGTTATCAGTGGCCTGAGATAAAGTTGTGTTATCATACACGTAAGTCGTAAAATTTACTATTTTGTTGTTGATGATGATGTTTTGACAGCACTACTTTTTCTTTGAAATGTTAATTTTCTTTTGTTTACATTTATTAGATATAGTTTCACAAGTCCACCTAATTTTCATATTTGCCAAGAGATCACACGTAATTCCACAGTTTTTTTTGTAGTTTATCAATCACAATACTTTATGCAGTCAATATAATGGCAAGATCATGAATAATGATAAAAAAAATTATGTGGGGAATGTATGCTTATGTTGCAATTATTCTCCAAATTATAATTCATTTCTCTCAACACTCAACCGCATCTTCTTATTTTAAAACCATTACTAGATTAGGACCCGCCCTAAAAGGCGGAAATTGATTTGTCAAATTTCAATTAATAGTATATGGTATATATAATATGTGTATATAATATTATATATATTTTAAGGAACATTTATATATATATATATATACATATTAGACATATATATAATATTCTATTAAATATATATAGAATATAATAGTGTTATAATTTGTTTTGTACTTGTTATTAGTTTGTATTTAATCTTCTTTCATTTTTAGTATAATAGTTTGCCTTATCACACATTTTACCTTTTAACTTATACACATAGTTATGCCCTTTTTCAAAAAAAAAACTTATACACATAGTCTCGTAAAATGTAATATATAAATAAACATTTTTAAAAAATCTACTGACCATATGCCACCATTATTTGGTTGTTTGAACAAAAAAAATCATGTTCTTGCATAACTGTATATGTTGTGATATGATGTAGGTGAAGAGTAAATATATAGAAGTAAAGTTAGTGATACGAACATGAGCCTATGTTGGTCTATGCCACAATTATTTGGTTTTTGGAAGATCAATGAGCATAAACATACACGGTCTTTGTATGCTTACGTTGTAAATGAGTCGGATATTTTTTCTCTTATGTCTGGAATGATATGGAACTCGTTGATTTAAGAGTGGTTCAGTTTTATATGATCTAATTATATTAAGAGATTAACCAAAAGTATTATAAAAGTGTTACTGGTTAGGTTTAACTAATCTATGTTGGTTAAGATTTGGTTTAATTTAAGTTGGTAGGTTACATTGTATAAGAGGCATGATATATTCTAGCAACAACTATGAAAGAGTCCAAAATTTAAATGAGAACTTCAAATAGTAGATAATCCCTAAATTAATAGATTAGATTTTAAACACTAAATCAGAGAGGTTTTGTCTTTACCAATTACAAGGTGCATCATTTAAGAAGCTTGTAAATGTCATTCTCTAATAATTTGTGCTTATTGTCTCAACTCTCTAGATATTTTTATAATTTGATGTCTTATTTTATCAGATAGTGAGTTCTTATTGAGACACATGTAGATGCTCCACTTTGAAAGTTTTGGTAGGTCACATGAACGTGACAGCAAAACATAACTCACTCTATGCATGACTCTTGGCTTTTGCCAAAAGTCTCCTTCTTCTCCTCCTCTTATTTTTCTCTTTCGATTCTTTTTGTATTAAATGAAGCATATAAAAACTCGTTAATCTGGTAGAAATATGGTGATATGGATCCTACATTCTATAAATAACGAAAATGTTTTTAAATGTCAACAAATATATCATATAACTGTAAATGTATTTGGACACACGTGAACATAATACCGTCTAGTGAGTTTAACATAACTTAGATGTTGAATTAGTATATGGTCATATTATGTTATAAGTTATGACATCCGAATTCATATCTAAGAATGGACATTTCTGTTTAACTTTGGGTTTGATTAGAAATATGGATCTAATGATATGGTAAAATCTTAAGATAAACATAAATTTTTACTCCAAGTATTATTGAGGCTTACTCTGTTTCTCTATATAAAATATTGTTGTGTGCATCGGCCCGGCCCATAGTATCTGAGTTATAAACCTCGAATATTCCGCGCAGGCGCCATTAGTTTCCTCTAATTACTTCTTAATTCTACCATAAACGGTTGGCCAAATCAGTGGCAGAAACGGTAAATAATCTAAAAAGCAAAGGACGATCTGGTAACATTGAATACTGAAATCTGACCTGTCACCTTTTTACCCAAGAAAAAATCTCAGCCACTCGATCAGATTTCAATCTCCTCCTTTAAATAACCCTAAAGCCTCACCAAACTCTTCACTCACTTGACTATTCTCACATTCAGAACTTTTGCTCTCTCTCGACCACATCGCCATGGGTGAGTTTCTCTTCGTTCTCGATCTCTAATTTCTTCGTTGATACTGTTATGCTAGGGTTTCTAATCCGACTTTGCTTTTGTTTTCTGTATTGTTTGTGTAGCTGACAAGAAGATTAAGATCGGAATCAACGGTGAGTGTTTTGAATCGTTTTGAATAGGTTTTAGTTTACATCTGGTGAACCTGATTTTTTGAAATCTTCGTGAAATGGTTTAGGTTTCGGAAGAATCGGTCGTTTGGTGGCGAGAGTTATCCTTCAGAGGAACGATGTTGAGCTCGTCGCTGTTAACGATCCTTTCATCACTACTGAGTACATGGTGAGTTTTTACTCTCTCTCTCTCCTCTTCAATGTATAGCTAGTTCGATCTCGATTGGTTTAATATCTTTTCGATCTTTGATATGACGCGAGTCGTTATAGGTCTAATTTGTTGATCGTCTTTGATAATGAATCAAATCAAATTTTCACTAGTATACATGTCGTGTGCTATTTGTCACATAGGTTGTGAACCGGTTTGATGTGTTGATTATTTGCAACTTGGTTCGGTTAAACCGGATTGTTGATGTGTTGATTTGAGGATGAGTGTTCTGATTGTTTATGTTTATTGCAGACATACATGTTCAAGTACGACAGTGTTCACGGACAGTGGAAGCACAATGAGCTTAAGATAAAGGATGAGAAAACCCTTCTCTTCGGTGAGAAGCCAGTCACTGTTTTTGGCATCAGGTACATTCATATCTCGTTTGATATGTTCATATCTGTTTATAACTCTTCTCTTCTTGTGTTATTAATTTCTGGTGTCTTACTTCTGAAGGAACCCTGAGGATATCCCATGGGGTGAGGCCGGTGCTGACTTTGTTGTTGAGTCTACTGGTGTCTTCACTGACAAGGACAAGGCCGCTGCTCACTTGAAGGTTTAATTTTGCTTTTTTTTGTCTTGTGATATAAGAATTGTTATTTGTACGTTTTGTGGGTTATTTGATTTGTTTTGGTCTGGCTGTATAACTGTATTGAGAAGTCTTGTTTATAAGTTTTAATAATCTCAAATGTTTTTTTTGTTGCAGGGTGGTGCCAAGAAAGTTGTCATCTCTGCCCCAAGCAAAGATGCTCCCATGTTTGTTGTTGGTGTCAATGAGCATGAATACAAGTCTGATCTCAACATTGTTTCCAACGCTAGTTGCACCACTAACTGCCTTGCTCCACTTGCCAAGGTCTCTTTTTCTATTATCCTTTTATGTTATATATAGGAGTTTCAAGTATAATTACCCATTGTTGAATTTGAAACTTGTAATCTGTTTCTGCAGGTTATCAACGACAGGTTCGGAATCGTTGAGGGACTCATGACTACCGTCCACTCGATCACTGGTATAGATGAATTCATTTCACTACCTTTGATTCATTCTTTGACTTTTTTTTTAAAGTTATTAATTGCCTTTTGGTTTTGTTTGTGTAATTCAGCTACCCAGAAGACTGTTGATGGTCCATCAATGAAGGACTGGAGAGGTGGAAGAGCTGCTTCCTTCAACATCATTCCAAGCAGCACCGGAGCTGCCAAGGCTGTCGGAAAGGTGCTTCCACAGCTCAACGGAAAATTGACCGGAATGTCCTTCCGTGTTCCCACCGTTGATGTTTCAGTTGTTGACCTCACTGTCAGACTCGAGAAAGCTGCAACCTACGACGAGATCAAGAAGGCTATCAAGTAAGCTTTCAGTATATATATATATATATATATATCACTAGTTTCACATAGCTCTTGTAAGATGATAAGTTGATAACTAATTGGTATGTATTGGATTATTACAGGGAGGAATCTGAAGGCAAACTAAAGGGAATCCTTGGTTACACCGAGGATGATGTTGTCTCAACTGACTTCGTTGGTGACAACAGGTAACAAAACAATATCCACTACGCACTTTGAATTTACACAAATCTTCTAGTCTTTATTGGTAATGATTTGAAAACCAATGTGTTCATGTGATGTGTGTTTGTAACAGGTCTAGCATTTTTGATGCAAAGGCTGGAATTGCATTGAGTGACAACTTCGTGAAGCTGGTGTCGTGGTATGACAACGAATGGGGTTACAGCACCCGTGTTGTCGACTTGATCATTCACATGTCCAAAGCCTAGAGCGCCCAAGGGAAACAAAAGATTTCAAACGGTGTAATGGTGTCTGTCAGTTTTTTCGAATAAATTTTCTCGAGATCTAAAAACTCATCTTTTTCTTTTTGGTTTTAGCGATTCTCCTTCACGTGACGTGATAGGAATTTGTAAACCTTGTTTATTTCTTCACTGAAAACCCTTTGATACAAGTTTACTTTTATTGCAACGCATTCAAGATAAGCACAAACCGGCTCTAGTAGGGAACAGTGTCGGTTTGAGATTTGATCATAAGCCACACATATAACTCTAGAACTTCAGACCAGTACCTTTAACTTCAGTCCACACATATCCGTTGCTTGTGCCTGAAACTTCTCTGGAGATTTGAGTGCTTGGACAATGTGTATGTCGTACCAACATCCTTGGTACTTGAACAACTTGACACCATAGCAATCTATCACTGAAGGAAGCGATGAGATCAAGCTTTTGGTTTCTTCTTCCTCAATCCTCACTCAAGTTCCTTGGAATCTCTTTCGCATCCTTTTTTGTTTTTTTTGCCTCGAGATTGTTTACTTGCTGCAATCACACAAGATCACACACTACTTATAGGCTTTTATAGCTGTGCATGTGGCTTGAAAGCTCAGTCATAACCTCAATTTAATAGCGTGGTAGTTGCCAATAGTGTTTTCAAACCCGTGATTATATAGTTACAAAGAAGTCAATTCAACTTTGTAGTTGGACAATACACTAGTATCACAGAATGTATTGAAATCTTTCCGTATACCAACAAAGTGACCCCGAGATCTGTAATAAAGGCTTCATTGCAAGAGCAAGAGACTGCAAGAAGCACCCTGCTACCGAAGGGTAAGAGACATTATGATTTCTAGCAATTTGAAATTGACAACATAACAAATATTTCAACATAATCAAAGATCAAAACAAATGTTCTTGAAGTGGTTCTTCTTCATCATCACCAAGCAAGATACTGAAGTTCTTCAGCTCTCTCAAGATCCCCTGTAACTCCTCTGTTCTACGATGCTTCTCTCCAGAAGAATAAAACTTGACTAAACCATCATCGGTCTCAATCCAGCTAACACCTGCTTCTTTCTTAAAACCTGTGTCTCTCATAGCAACTTTTAGCCTCGCAGCATCATCAAATCTCCCAAGATCTCCATATATATTTGACAGCATCACGAAATTAGCCGGGTTTCTTGGCTCAAGCTTGACCAGCTCTTCATGAGCAAGCTCACCGACCTCCAACTTCTTGTAAACCTTCGAAGCTCCAAGCAAAGTGGCCCATATCACAGCATCAGCTTTCACCGGCATTTTGTTTATAAACTCAACGGCTTGTGTTAAAAGTCCAGCACGGGATAGTAAGTCCACCATACAACCACAATGCTCTATCTGAGGCGTTATTGAGAAATCAGTAAACATGGAGCTGTAATAAGCTAACCCATCTTCAACCAAACCCATGTGTCTACAAGCACATAGAACACCTACGAATGTTATCTTGTCAGGTCTAACTCCGCAAGTTCTCATCTCACGGAATAAATCTAAGGCCTCAGTGCCATGTCCATGTGCAGCTAAGCCGTTGATAACAGTATTCCAGCTTATCAAATCTCTTCTCTGTATCCCATTGAAGACTTCCATAGCCATCTCTATAGCTCCGCATTTTGCATACATATCAACCAAAGCATTCTTGAAGTTCACATTCACCTTATCATACCCAAGACTCTCTCCATGCTTATGTACCCGTTTCCCAAACTCGAAAGCTCCTAACTTCGCACAAGCTGATAACACTGAAGTCAAAGTCGCGTCGTTTGGAGTAACCTTCCCTTCATCTACCATTCTCTTAAAACAATCCAACACTTTATCAAGCCTCCCACCTTGAGTATACCCCTT